>NW_027458178.1:0-99226 GCF_050624435.1 Tenrec ecaudatus
GGAGCCCAAGCCGAAAGCCTGGGGGTGCCCTAGCCGGAAGGCTAGGGGAGCCCTAGCCTTAGCCTAGGGGAGCCCAAGCCGAAAGCCTAGGGGTGCCCTAGCCTGAAGGCTAGGGGAGCCCTAGCCTTAGCCTAGGGGAGCCCAAGCCGAAAGCCTAGGGGTGCCCTAGCCTGAAGGCTAGGGGAGCCCTAGCCTTAGCCTAGGGGAGCCCAAGCCCAAAGCCTAGGGGTGCCCTAGCCTGAAGGCTAGGGGAGCCCTAGCCTTAGCCTAGGGGAGCCCAAGCCCAAAGCCTAGGGCTGCCCTAGCCTGAAAGCTAGGGGAGCCCTAGCCTTAGCCTAGGGGAGCCCAAGCCCAAAGCCTAGGGGTGCCCTAGCCTGAAGGCTAGGGGAGCCCTAGCCTTAGCCTAGGGGAGCCCAAGCCCAAAGCCTAGGGGTGCCCTAGCCTGAAGGCTAGGGGAGCCCTAGCCTTAGCCTAGGGGAGCCCAAGCCCAAAGCCTAGGGGTGCCCTAGCCTGAAGGCTAGGGGAGCCCTAGCCTTAGCCTAGGGGAGCCCAAGCCCAAAGCCTAGGGGTGCCCTAGCCTGAAGGCTAGGGGAGCCCTAGCCTTAGCCTAGGGGAGCCCAAGCCCAAAGCCTAGGGGTGCCCTAGCCTGAAGGCTAGGGGAGCCCTAGCCTTAGCCTAGGGGAGCCCAAGCCCAAAGCCTAGCGGTGCCCTAGCCTGAAGGCTAGGTGTGCCCTAGCCTGAAGGCTAGGGGAGCCCTAGCCTTAGCCTAGGGGAACCCAAGCCCGAAGCCTAGGGGTGCCCTAGCCTGAAGGCTAGGGGAGCCCTAGCCTTAGCCTAGGGGAGCCCAAGCCCAAAGCCTAGGGGTGCCCTAGCCTGAAGGCTAGGGGAGCCCTAGCCTTAGCCTAGGGGAGCCCAAGCCCAAAGCCTAGGGGTGCCCTAGCCTGAAGGCTAGGGGAGCCCTAGCCTTAGCCTAGGGGAGCCCAAGCCCAAAGCCTAGGGGTGCCCTAGCCTGAAGGCTAGGGGAGCCCTAGCCTTAGCCTAGGGGAGCCCAAGCCCAAAGCCTAGGGGTGCCCTAGCCTGAAGGCTAGGGGAGCCCTAGCCTTAGCCTAGGGGAGCCCAAGCCCAAAGCCTAGGGGTGCCCTAGCCTGAAGGCTAGGGGAGCCCTAGCCTTAGCCTAGGGGAGCCCAAGCCCAAAGCCTAGGTGTGCCCTAGCCTGAAGGCTAGGGGAGCCCTAGCCTTAGCCTAGGGGAGCCCAAGCCCAAAGCCTAGGGGTGCCCTAGCCTGAAGGCTAGGGGAGCCCTAGCCTTAGCCTAGGGGAGCCCAAGCCCAAAGCCTAGGGGTGCCCTAGCCTGAAGGTTAGGGGAGCCCTAGCCTTAGCCTAGGGGAGCCCAAGCCCAAAGCCTAGGGGTGCCCTAGCCTGAAGGCTAGGGGAGCCCTAGCCTTAGCCTAGGGGAGGCCAAGCCCAAAGCCTAGGGGTGCCCTAGCCTGAAGGCTAGGGGAGCCCTAGCCTTAGCCTAGGGGAGGCCAAGCCCAAAGCCTAGGGGTGCCCTAGCCTGAAGGCTAGGGGAGCCCTAGCCTTAGCCTAGGGGAGGCCAAGCCCAAAGCCTAGGGGTGCCCTAGCCTGAAGGCTAGGGGAGCCCTAGCCTTAGCCTAGGGGAGGCCAAGCCCAAAGCCTAGGGGTGCCCTAGCCTGAAGGCTAGGGGAGCCCTAGCCTTAGCCTAGGGGAGGCCAAGCCCAAAGCCTAGGGGTGCCCTAGCCTGAAGGCTAGGGGAGCCCTAGCCTTAGCCTAGGGGAGGCCAAGCCCAAAGCCTAGGGGTGCCCTAGCCTGAAGGCTAGGGGAGCCCTAGCCTTAGCCTAGGGGAGGCCAAGCCCAAAGCCTAGGGGTGCCCTAGCCTGAAGGCTAGGGGAGCCCTAGCCTTAGCCTAGGGGAGGCCAAGCCGAAAGACTAGGGGTGTCCTAGCCTGAAGGCTAGGGGAGCCCTAGCCATAGCCTAGGGGAGGCCAAGCCCAAAGCCTAGGGGTGCCCTAGCCTGAAGGCTAGGGGAGCCCTAGCCTTAGCCTAGGGGAGGCCAAGCCCAAAGCCTAGGGGTGCCCTAGCCTGAAGGCTAGGGGAGCCCTAGCCTTAGCCTAGGGGAGGCCAAGCCCAAAGCCTAGGGGTGCCCTAGCCTGAAGGCTAGGGGAGCCCTAGCCTTAGCCTAGGGGAGGCCAAGCCCAAAGCCTAGGGGTGCCCTAGCCTGAAGGCTAGGGGAGCCCTAGCCTTAGCCTAGGGGAGGCCAAGCCCAAAGCCTAGGGGTGCCCTAGCCTGAAGGCTAGGGGAGCCCTAGCCTTAGCCTAGGGGAGGCCAAGCCCAAAGCCTAGGGGTGCCCTAGCCTGAAGGCTAGGGGAGCCCTAGCCTTAGCCTAGGGGAGGCCAAGCCCAAAGCCTAGGGGTGCCCTAGCCTGAAGGCTAGGGGAGCCCTAGCCTTAGCCTAGGGGAGGCCAAGCCCAAAGCCTAGGGGTGCCCTAGCCTGAAGGCTAGGGGAGCCCTAGCCTTAGCCTAGGGGAGGCCAAGCCCAAAGCCTAGGGGTGCCCTAGCCTGAAGGCTAGGGGAGCCCTAGCCTTAGCCTAGGGGAGGCCAAGCCCAAAGCCTAGGGGTGCCCTAGCCTGAAGGCTAGGGGAGCCCTAGCCTTAGCCTAGGGGAGGCCAAGCCCAAAGCCTAGGGGTGCCCTAGCCTGAAGGCTAGGGGAGCCCTAGCCTTAGCCTAGGGGAGGCCAAGCCCAAAGCCTAGGGGTGCCCTAGCCTGAAGGCTAGGGGAGCCCTAGCCTTAGCCTAGGGGAGGCCAAGCCCAAAGCCTAGGGGTGCCCTAGCCTGAAGGCTAGGGGAGCCCTAGCCTTAGCCTAGGGGAGGCCAAGCCCAAAGCCTAGGGGTGCCCTAGCCTGAAGGCTAGGGGAGCCCTAGCCTTAGCCTAGGGGAGGCCAAGCCCAAAGCCTAGGGGTGCCCTAGCCTGAAGGCTAGGGGAGCCCTAGCCTTAGCCTAGGGGAGGCCAAGCCCAAAGCCTAGGGGTGCCCTAGCCGGAAGGCTAGGGGAGCCCTAGCCTTAGCCTAGGGGAGCCCAAGCCGAAAGCCTAGGGGTGCCCTAGCCGGAAGGCTAGGGGAGCCCTAGCCTTAGCCTAGGGGAGCCCAAGCCGAAAGCCTAGGGGTGCCCTAGACGGAAGGCTAGGGGAGCCCTAGCCTTAGCCTAGGGGAGCCCAAGCCGAAAGCCTAGGGGTGCCCTAGCCGGAAGGCTAGGGGAGCCCTAGCCTTAGCCTAGGGGAGCCCAAGCCGAAAGCCTAGGGGTGCCCTAGCCGGAAGGCTAGGGGAGCCTTAGCCTTAGCCTAGGGGAGCCCAAGCCGAAAGCCTAGGGGTGCCCTAGCCGGAAGGCTAGGGGAGCCCTAGCCTTAGCCTAGGGGAGCCCAAGCCGAAAGCCTAGGGGTGCCCTAGCCGGAAGGCTAGGGGAGCCCTAGCCTTAGCCTAGGGGAGCCCAAGCCGAAAGCCTAGGGGTGCCCTAGCCGGAAGGCTAGGGGAGCCCTAGCCTTAGCCTAGGGGAGCCCAAGCCGAAAGCCTAGGGGTGCCCTAGCCGGAAGGCTAGGGGAGCCCTAGCCTTAGCCTAGGGGAGCCCAAGCCGAAAGCCTAGGGGTGCCCTAGCCTGAAGGCTAGGGGAGCCCTAGCCTTAGCCTAGGGGAGTCCAAGCCGAAAGCCTAGGGGTCCCCTAGGCTGAAGGCTAGGGGAGCCCTAGCCTTAGCCTAGGGGAGCCCAAGCCCAAAGCCTAGGGGTGCCCTAGCCTGAAGGCTAGGGGAGCCCTAGCCTTAGCCTAGGGGAGCCCAAGCCCAAAGCCTAGGGGTGCCCTAGCCTGAAGGCTAGGGGAGCCCTAGCCTTAGCCTAGGGGAGCCCAAGCCCAAAGCCTAGGGGTGCCCTAGCCTGAAGGCTAGGGGAGCCCTAGCCTTAGCCTAGGGGAGCCCAAGCCCAAAGCCTAGGGGTGCCCTAGCCTGAAGGCTAGGGGAGCCCTAGCCTTAGCCTAGGGGAGCCCAAGCCCAAAGCCTAGGGGTGCCCTAGCCTGAAGGCTAGGGGAGCCCTAGCCTTAGCCTAGGGGAGCCCAAGCCCAAAGCCTAGGGGTGCCCTAGCCTGAAGGCTAGGGGAGCCCTAGCCTTAGCCTAGGGGAGCCCAAGCCCAAAGCCTAGGGGTGCCCTAGCCTGAAGGCTAGTGGAGCCCTAGCCTTAGCCTAGGGGAGCCCAAGCCCAAAGCCTAGGGGTGCCCTAGCCTGAAGGCTAGGGGAGCCCTAGCCTTAGCCTAGGGGAGCCCAAGCCCAAAGCCTAGGGGTGCCCTAGCCTGAAGGCTAGGGGAGCCCTAGCCTTAGCCTAGGGGAGCCCAAGCCCAAAGCCTAGGGGTGCCCTAGCCTGAAGGCTAGGGGAGCCCTAGCCTTAGCCTAGGGGAGCCCAAGCCCAAAGCCTAGGGGTGCCCTAGCCTGAAGGCTAGGGGAGCCCTAGCCTTAGCCTAGGGGAGCCCAAGCCCAAAGCCTAGGGGTGCCCTAGCCTGAAGGCTAGGGGAGCCCTAGCCTTAGCCTAGGGGAGCCCAAGCCCAAAGCCTAGGGGTGCCCTAGCCTGAAGGCTAGGGGAGCCCTAGCCTTAGCCTAGGGGAGCCCAAGCCCAAAGCCTAGGGGTGCCCTAGCCTGAAGGCTAGGGGAGCCCTAGCCTTAGCCTAGGGGAGCCCAAGCCCAAAGCCTAGGGGTGCCCTAGCCTGAAGGCTAGGGGAGCCCTAGCCTTAGCCTAGGGGAGCCCAAGCCCAAAGCTTAGGGGTGCCCTAGCCTGAAGGCTAGGGGAGCCGTAGCCTTAGCCTAGGGGACCCCAAGCCCAAAGCCTAGGGGTGCCCTAGCCTGAAGGCTAGGGGAGCCCTAGCCTTAGCCTAGGGGAGCCCAAGCCCAAAGCCTAGGGGTGCCCTAGCCTGAAGGCTAGGGGAGCCCTAGCCTTAGCCTAGGGGAGCCCAAGCCCAAAGCCTAGGGGTGCCCTAGCCTGAAGGCTAGGGGAGCCCTAGCCTTAGCCTAGGGGAGCCCAAGCCCAAAGCCTAGGGGTGCCCTAGCCTGAAGGCTAGGGGAGCCCTAGCCTTAGCCTAGGGGAGCCCAAGCCCAAAACCTAGGGGTGCCCTAGCCTGAAGGCTAGGGGAGCCCTAGCCTTAGCCTAGGGGAGCCCAAGCCCAAAGCCTAGGGGTGCCCTAGCCTGAAGGCTAGGGGAGCCCTAGCCTTAGCCTAGGGGAGCCCAAGCCCAAAGCCTAGGGGTGCCCTAGCCTGAAGGCTAGGGGAGCCCTAGCCTTAGCCTAGGGGAGCCCAAGCCCAAAGCCTAGGGGTGCCCTAGCCTGAAGGCTAGGGGAGCCCTAGCCTTAGCCTAGGGGAGCCCAAGCCCAAAGCCTAGGGGTGCCCTAGCCTGAAGGCTAGGGGAGCCCTAGCCTTAGCCTAGGGGAGCCCAAGCCCAAAGCCTAGGGGTGCCCTAGCCTGAAGGCTAGGGGAGCCCTAGCCTTAGCCTAGGGGAGCCCAAGCCCAAAGCCTAGGGGTGCCCTAGCCTGAAGGCTGGGGGAGCCCTAGCCTTAGCCTAGGGGAGCCCAAGCCCAAAGCCTAGGGGTGCCCTAGCCTGAAGGCTGGGGGAGCCCTAGCCTTAGCCTAGGGGAGCCCAAGCCCAAAGCCTAGGGGTGCCCTAGCCTGAAGGCTAGGGGAGCCCTAGCCTTAGCCCAGGGGAGCCCAAGCCCAAAGCCTAGGGGTGCCCTAGCCTGAAGGCTAGGGGAGCCCTAGCCTTATCCCAGGGGAGACCAAGCCCAAAGACTAGGGGTGCCCTAGCCTGAAGGCTAGGGGAGCCCTAGCCTTAGCCCAGGGGAGCCCAAGCCCAAAGCCTAGGGGTGCCCTAGCCTGAAGGCTAGGGGAGCCCTAGCCTTAGCCCAGGGGAGCCCAAGCCCAAAGCCTAGGGGTGCCCTAGCCTGAAGGCTAGGGGAGCCCTAGCCTTAGCCCAGGGGAGCCCAAGCCGAAAGCCTAGGGGTGCCCTAGCCTGAAGGCTAGGGGAGCCCTAGCCTTAGCCCAGGGGAGCCCAAGCCGAAAGCCTAGGGGTGCCCTAGCCTGAAGGCTAGGGGAGCCCTAGCCTTAGCCCAGGGGAGCCCAAGCCCAAAGCCTAGGGGTGCCCTAGCCTGAAGGCTAGGGGAGCCCTAGCCTTAGCCCAGGGGAGCCCAAGCCGAAAGCCTAGGGGTGCCCTAGCCTGAAGGCTAGGGGAGCCCTAGCCTTAGCCCAGGGGAGCCCAAGCCGAAAGCCTAGGGGTGCCCTAGCCTGAAGGCTAGGGGAGCCCTAGCCTTAGCCCAGGGGAGCCCAAGCCCAAAGCCTAGGGGTGCCCTAGCCTGAAGGCTAGGGGAGCCCTAGCCTTAGCCCAGGGGAGCCCAAGCCCAAAGCCTAGGGGTGCCCTAGCCTGAAGGCTAGGGGAGCCCTAGCCTTAGCCTAGGGGAGCCCAAGCCCAAAACCTAGGGGTGCCCTAGCCTGAAGGCTAGGGGAGCCCTAGCCTTAGCCTAGGGGAGCCCAAGCCCAAAGCCTAGGGGTGCCCTAGCCTGAAGGCTAGGGGAGCCCTAGCCTTAGCCTAGGGAGCCCAAGCCCAAAGCCTAGGGGTGCCCTAGCCTGAAGGCTAGGGGAGCCCTAGCCTTAGCCTAGGGGAGCCCAAGCCCAAAGCCTAGGGGTGCCCTAGCCTGAAGGCTAGGGGTGCCCTAGCCTGAAGGTTAGGGGAGCCCTAGCCTTAGCCTAGGGGAGCCCAAGCCCAAAGCCTAGGGGTGCCCTAGCCTGAAGGCTAGTGGAGCCCTAGCCTTAGCCTAGGGGATCCCAAGCCCAAAGCCTAGGGGTGCCCTAGCCTGAAGGCTAGGGGAGCCCTAGCCTTAGCCTAGGGGAGCCCAAGCCCAAAGCCTAGGGGTGCCCTAGCCTGAAGGCTAGGGGAGCCCTAGCCTTAGCCTAGGGGAGCCCAAGCCCAAAGCCTAGGGGTGCCCTAGCCTGAAGGCTAGGGGAGCCCTAGCCTTAGCCTAGGGGAGCCCAAGCCCAAAGCCTAGGGGTGCCCTAGCCTGAAGGCTAGGGGAGCCCTAGCCTTAGCCTAGGGGAGCCCAAGCCCAAAGCCTAGGGGTGCCCTAGCCTGAAGGCTAGGGGAGCCCTAGCCTTAGCCTAGGGGAGCCCAAGCCCAAAGCCTAGGGGTGCCCTAGCCTGAAGGCTAGGGGAGCCCTAGCCTTAGCCTAGGGGAGCCCAAGCCCAAAGCCTAGGGGTGCCCTAGCCTGAAGGCTAGGGGAGCCCTAGCCTTAGCCTAGGGGAGCCCAAGCCCAAAGCCTAGGGGTGCCCTAGCCTGAAGGCTAGGGGAGCCCTAGCCTTAGCCTAGGGGAGCCCAAGCCCAAAGCCTAGGGGTGCCCTAGCCTGAAGGCTAGGGGAGCCGTAACCTTAGCCTAGGGGACCCCAAGCCCAAAGCCTAGGGGTGCCCTAGCCTGAAGGCTAGGGGAGCCCTAGCCTTAGCCTAGGGGAGCCCAAGCCCAAAGCCTAGGGGTGCCCTAGCCTGAAGGCTAGGGGAGCCCTAGCCTTAGCCTAGGGGAGCCCAAGCCCAAAGCCTAGGGGTGCCCTAGCCTGAAGGCTAGGGGAGCCCTAGCCTTAGCCTAGGGGAGCCCAAGCCCAAAGCCTAGGGGTGCCCTAGCCTGAAGGCTAGGGGAGCCCTAGCCTTAGCCTAGGGGAGCCCAAGCCCAAAACCTAGGGGTGCCCTAGCCTGAAGGCTAGGGGAGCCCTAGCCTTAGCCTAGGGGAGCCCAAGCCCAAAGCCTAGGGGTGCCCTAGCCTGAAGGCTAGGGGAGCCCTAGCCTTAGCCTAGGGGAGCCCAAGCCCAAAGCCTAGGGGTGCCCTAGCCTGAAGGCTAGGGGAGCCCTAGCCTTAGCCTAGGGGAGGCCAAGCCCAAAGCCTAGGGGTGCCCTAGCCTGAAGGCTAGGGGAGCCCTAGCCTTAGCCTAGGGGAGCCCAAGCCCAAAGCCTAGGGGTGCCCTAGCCTGAAGGCTAGGGGAGCCCTAGCCTTAGCCTAGGGGAGCCCAAGCCCAAAGCCTAGGGGTGCCCTAGCCTGAAGGCTAGGGGATCCCTAGCCTTAGCCTAGGGGAGCCCAAGCCCAAAGCCTAGGGGTGCCCTAGCCTGAAGGCTAGGGGAGCCCTAGCCTTAGCCTAGGGGAGCCCAAGCCCAAAGCCTAGGGGTGCCCTAGCCTGAAGGCTAGGGGAGCCCTAGCCTTAGCCTAGGGGAGCCCAAGCCCAAAGCCTAGGGGTGCCCTAGCCTGAAGGCTAGGGGAGCCCTAGCCTTAGCCTAGGGGAGCCCAAGCCCAAAGCCTAGGGGTGCCCTAGCCTGAAGGCTAGGGGAGCCCTAGCCTTAGCCTAGGGGAGCCCAAGCCCAAAGCCTAGGGGTGCCCTAGCCTGAAGGCTAGGGGAGCCCTAGCCTTAGCCTAGGGGAGCCCAAGCCCAAAGCCTAGGGGTGCCCTAGCCTGAAGGCTAGGGGAGCCCTAGCCTTAGCCCAGGGGAGCCCAAGCCCAAAGCCTAGGGGTGCCCTAGCCTGAAGGCTAGGGGAGCCCTAGCCTTAGCCCAGGGGAGCCCAAGCCCAAAGCCTAGGGGTGCCCTAGCCTGAAGGCTAGGGGAGCCCTAGCCTTAGCCCAGGGGAGCCCAAGCCCAAAGCCTAGGGGTGCCCTAGCCTGAAGGCTAGGGGAGCCCTAGCCTTAGCCCAGGGGAGCCCAAGCCCAAAGACTAGGGGTGCCCTAGCCTGAAGGCTAGGGGAGCCCTAGCCTTAGCCCAGGGGAGCCCAAGCCCAAAGCCTAGGGGTGCCCTAGCCTGAAGGCTAGGGGAGCCCTAGCCTTAGCCCAGGGGAGCCCAAGCCCAAAGCCTAGGGGTGCCCTAGCCTGAAGGCTAGGGGAGCCCTAGCCTTAGCCCAGGGGAGCCCAAGCCGAAAGCCTAGGGGTGCCCTAGCCTGAAGGCTAGGGGAGCCCTAGCCTTAGCCCAGGGGAGCCCAAGCCGAAAGCCTAGGGGTGCCCTAGCCTGAAGGCTAGGGGAGCCCTAGCCTTAGCCCAGGGGAGCCCAATCCCAAAGCCTAGGGGTGCCCTAGCCTGAAGGCTAGGGGAGCCCTAGCCTTAGCCCAGGGGAGCCCAAGCCGAAAGCCTAGGGGTGCCCTAGCCTGAAGGCTAGGGGAGCCCTAGCCTTAGCCCAGGGGAGCCCAAGCCGAAAGCCTAGGGGTGCCCTAGCCTGAAGGCTAGGGGAGCCCTAGCCTTAGCCCAGGGGAGCCCAAGCCGAAAGCCTAGGGGTGCCCTAGCCTGAAGGCTAGGGGAGCCCTAGCCTTAGCCCAGGGGAGCCCAAGCCCAAAGCCTAGGGGTGCCCTAGCCTGAAGGCTAGGGGAGCCCTAGCCTTAGCCCAGGGGAGCCCAAGCCCAAAACCTAGGGGTGCCCTAGCCTGAAGGCTAGGGGAGCCCTAGCCTTAGCCTAGGGGAGCCCAAGCCCAAAGCCTAGGGGTGCCCTAGCCTGAAGGCTAGGGGAGCCCTAGCCTTAGCCTAGGGGAGCCCAAGCCCAAAGCCTAGGGGTGCCCTAGCCTGAAGGCTAGGGGAGCCCTAGCCTTAGCCTAGGGGAGCCCAAGCCCAAAGCCTAGGGGTGCCCTAGCCTGAAGGCTAGGGGAGCCCTAGCCTTAGCCTAGGGGAGCCCAAGCCCAAAGCCTAGGGGTGCCCTAGCCTGAAGGCTAGGGGAGCCCTAGCCTTAGCCTAGGGGAGCCCAAGCCCAAAGCCTAGGGGTGCCCTAGCCTGAAGGCTAGGGGAGCCCTAGCCTTAGCCTAGGGGAGCCCAAGCCCAAAGCCTAGGGGTGCCCTAGCCTGAAGGCTAGGGGAGCCCTAGCCTTAGCCTAGGGGAGCCCAAGCCCAAAGCCTAGGGGTGCCCTAGCCTGAAGGCTAGGGGAGCCCTAGCCTTAGCCTAGGGGAGCCCAAGCCCAAAGCCTAGGGGTGCCCTAGCCTGAAGGCTAGGGGAGCCCTAGCCTTAGCCTAGGGGAGCCCAAGCCCAAAGCCTAGGGGTGCCCTAGCCTGAAGGCTAGGGGAGCCCTAGCCTTAGCCTAGGGGAGCCCAAGCCCAAAGCCTAGGGGTGCCCTAGCCTGAAGGCTAGGGGAGCCCTAGCCTTAGCCTAGGGGAGCCCAAGCCCAAAGCCTAGGGGTGCCCTAGCCTGAAGGCTAGGGGAGCCCTAGCCTTAGCCTAGGGGAGCCCAAGCCCAAAGCCTAGGGGTGCCCTAGCCTGAAGGCTAGGGGAGCCCTAGCCTTAGCCCTGGGGAGCCCAAGCCCAAAGCCTAGGGGTGCCCTAGCCTGAAGGCTAGGGGAGCCCTAGCCTTAGCCCAGGGGAGCCCAAGCCCAAAGACTAGGGGTGCCCTAGCCTGAAGGCTAGGGGAGCCCTAGCCTTAGCCCAGGGGAGCCCAAGCCCAAAGCCTAGGGGTGCCCTAGCCTGAAGGCTAGGGGAGCCCTAGCCTTAGCCCAGGGGAGCCCAAGCCCAAAGCCTAGGGGTGCCCTAGCCTGAAGGCTAGGGGAGCCCTAGCCTTAGCCCAGGGGAGCCCAAGCCGAAAGCCTAGGGGTGCCCTAGCCTGAAGGCTAGGGGAGCCCTAGCCTTAGCCCAGGGGAGCCCAGCCGAAAGCCTAGGGGTGCCCTAGCCTGAAGGCTAGGGGAGCCCTAGCCTTAGCCCAGGGGAGCCCAAGCCCAAAGCCTAGGGGTGCCCTAGCTTGAAGGCTAGGGGAGCCCTAGCCTTAGCCCAGGGGAGCCCAAGCCCAAAGCCTAGGGGTGCCCTAGCCTGAAGGCTAGGGGAGCCCTAGCCTTAGCCTAGGGGAGGCCAAGCCCAAAGCCTAGGGGTGACCTAGCCTGAAGGCTAGGGGAGCCCTAGCCTTAGCCCAGGGGAGCCCAAGCCGAAAGCCTAGGGGTGCCCTAGCCTGAAGGCTAGGGGAGCCCTAGCCTTAGCCCAGGGGAGCCCAAGCCGAAAGCCTTGTGGTGCCCTAGCCTGAAGGCTAGGGGAGCCCTAGCCTTAGCCCAGGGGAGCCCAAGCCGAAAGCCTAGGTGTGCCCTAGCCTGAAGGCTAGGGGAGCCCTAGCCTTAGCCCAGGGGAGCCCAAGCCCAAAGCCTAGGGGTGCCCTAGCCTGAAGGCTAGGGGAGCCCTAGCCTTAGCCCAGGGGAGCCCAAGCCCAAAGCCTAGGGGTGCCCTAGCCTGAAGGCTAGGGGAGCCCTAGCCTTAGCCCAGGGGAGCCCAAGCCCAAAGCCTAGGGGTGCCCTAGCCTGAAGGCTAGGGGAGCCCTAGCCTTAGCCCAGGGGAGCCCAAGCCCAAAGCCTAGGGGTGCCCTAGCCTGAAGGCTAGGGGAGCCCTAGCCTTAGCCCAGGGGAGCCCAAGCCCAAAGCCTAGGGGTGCCCTAGCCTGAAGGCTAGGGGAGCCCTAGCCTTAGCCCAGGGGAGCCCAAGCCCAAAGCCTAGGGGTGCCCTAGCCTGAAGGCTAGGGGAGCCCTAGCCTTAGCCCAGGGGAGCCCAAGCCCAAAGCCTAGGGGTGCCCTAGCCTGAAGGCTAGTGGAGCCCTAGCCTTAGCCCAGGGGAGCCCAAGCCCAAAGCCTAGGGGTGCCCTAGCCTGAAGGCTAGGGGAGCCCTAGCCTTAGCCTAGGGGAGCCCAAGCCCAAAGCCTAGGGGTGCCCTAGCCTGAAGGCTAGGGGAGCCCTAGCCTTAGCCTAGGGGAGCCCAAGCCCAAAGCCTAGGGGTGCCCTAGCCTGAAGGCTAGGGGAGCCCTAGCCTTAGCCTAGGGGAGCCCAAGCCCAAAGCCTAGGGGTGCCCTAGCCTGAAGGCTAGGGGAGCCCTAGCCTTAGCCTAGGGGAGCCCAAGCCCAAAGCCTAGGGGTGCCCTAGCCTGAAGGCTAGGGGAGCCCTAGCCTTAGCCTAGGGGAGCCCAAGCCCAAAGCCTAGGGGTGCCCTAGCCTGAAGGCTAGGGGAGCCCTAGCCTTAGCCTAGGGGAGCCCAAGCCCAAAGCCTAGGGGTGCCCTAGCCTGAAGGCTAGGGGAGCCCTAGCCTTAGCCTAGGGGAGCCCAAGCCCAAAGCCTAGGGGTGCCCTAGCCTGAAGGCTAGGGGAGCCCTAGCCTTAGCCTAGGGGAGCCCAAGCCCAAAGCCTAGGGGTGCCCTAGCCTGAAGGCTAGGGGAGCCCTAGCCTTAGCCCTGGGGAGCCCAAGCCCAAAGCCTAGGGGTGCCCTAGCCTGAAGGCTAGGGGAGCCCTAGCCTTAGCCCAGGGGAGCCCAAGCCCAAAGACTAGGGGTGCCCTAGCCTGAAGGCTAGGGGAGCCCTAGCCTTAGCCCAGGGGAGCCCAAGCCCAAAGCCTAGGGGTGCCCTAGCCTGAAGGCTAGGGGAGCCCTAGCCTTAGCCCAGGGGAGCCCAAGCCCAAAGCCTAGGGGTGCCCTAGCCTGAAGGCTAGGGGAGCCCTAGCCTTAGCCCAGGGGAGCCCAAGCCGAAAGCCTAGGGGTGCCCTAGCCTGAAGGCTAGGGGAGCCCTAGCCTTAGCCCAGGGGAGCCCAGCCGAAAGCCTAGGGGTGCCCTAGCCTGAAGGCTAGGGGAGCCCTAGCCTTAGCCCAGGGGAGCCCAAGCCCAAAGCCTAGGGGTGCCCTAGCTTGAAGGCTAGGGGAGCCCTAGCCTTAGCCCAGGGGAGCCCAAGCCCAAAGCCTAGGGGTGCCCTAGCCTGAAGGCTAGGGGAGCCCTAGCCTTAGCCTAGGGGAGGCCAAGCCCAAAGCCTAGGGGTGACCTAGCCTGAAGGCTAGGGGAGCCCTAGCCTTAGCCCAGGGGAGCCCAAGCCGAAAGCCTAGGGGTGCCCTAGCCTGAAGGCTAGGGGAGCCCTAGCCTTAGCCCAGGGGAGCCCAAGCCGAAAGCCTTGTGGTGCCCTAGCCTGAAGGCTAGGGGAGCCCTAGCCTTAGCCCAGGGGAGCCCAAGCCGAAAGCCTAGGTGTGCCCTAGCCTGAAGGCTAGGGGAGCCCTAGCCTTAGCCCAGGGGAGCCCAAGCCCAAAGCCTAGGGGTGCCCTAGCCTGAAGGCTAGGGGAGCCCTAGCCTTAGCCCAGGGGAGCCCAAGCCCAAAGCCTAGGGGTGCCCTAGCCTGAAGGCTAGGGGAGCCCTAGCCTTAGCCCAGGGGAGCCCAAGCCCAAAGCCTAGGGGTGCCCTAGCCTGAAGGCTAGGGGAGCCCTAGCCTTAGCCCAGGGGAGCCCAAGCCCAAAGCCTAGGGGTGCCCTAGCCTGAAGGCTAGGGGAGCCCTAGCCTTAGCCCAGGGGAGCCCAAGCCCAAAGCCTAGGGGTGCCCTAGCCTGAAGGCTAGGGGAGCCCTAGCCTTAGCCCAGGGGAGCCCAAGCCCAAAGCCTAGGGGTGCCCTAGCCTGAAGGCTAGGGGAGCCCTAGCCTTAGCCCAGGGGAGCCCAAGCCCAAAGCCTAGGGGTGCCCTAGCCTGAAGGCTAGTGGAGCCCTAGCCTTAGCCCAGGGGAGCCCAAGCCCAAAGCCTAGGGGTGCCCTAGCCTGAAGGCTAGGGGAGCCCTAGCCTTAGCCCAGGGGAGCCCAGCCGAAGCCTAGGGGTGCCCTAGCCTGAAGGCTAGGGGAGCCCTAGCCTTAGCCCAGGGGAGCCCAAGCCCGAAGCCTAGGGGTGCCCTAGCCTGAAGGCTAGGGGAGCCCTAGCCTTAGCCTAGGGGAGCCCAAGCCCGAAGCCTTGGGGTGCCCTAGCCTGAAGGCTAGGGGAGCCCTAGCCTTAGCCTAGGGGAGCCCAAGCCCGAAGCCTAGGGGTGCCCTAGCCTGAAGGCTAGGGGAGCCCTAGCCTTAGCCTAGGGGAGCCCAAGCCCGAAGCCTAGGGGTGCCCTAGCCTGAAGGCTAGGGGAGCCCTAGCCTTAGCCTAGGGGAGCCCAAGCCCAAAGCCTAGGGGTGCCCTAGCCTGAAGGCTAGGGGAGCCCTAGCCTTAGCCTAGGGGAGCCCAAGCCCAAAGCCTAGGGGTGCCCTAGCCTGAAGGCTAGGGGAGCCCTAGCCTTAGCCTAGGGGAGCCCAAGCCCAAAGCCTAGGGGTGCCCTAGCCTGAAGGCTAGGGGAGCCCTAGCCTTAGCCTAGGGGAGCCCAAGCCCAAAGCCTAGGGGTGCCCTAGCCTGAAGGCTAGGGGAGCCCTAGCCTTAGCCTAGGGGAGCCCAAGCCCAAAGCCTAGGGGTGCCATAGCCTGAAGGCTAGGGGAGCCCTAGCCTTAGCCTAGGGGAGCCCAAGCCCAAAGCCTAGGGGTGCCCTAGCCTGAAGGCTAGGGGAGCCCTAGCCTTAGCCTAGGGGAGCCCAAGCCCAAAGCCTAGGGGTGCCCTAGCCTGAAGGCTAGGGGAGCCCTAGCCTTAGCCTAGGGGAGCCCAAGCCCAAAGCCTAGGGGTTCCCTAGCCGGAAGGCTAGGGGAGCCCTAGCCTTAGCCTAGGGGAGCCCAAGCCCAAAGCCTAGGGGTGCCCTAGCCTGAAGGCTAGGGGAGCCCTAGCCTTAGCCTAGGGGAGCCCAAGCCCAAAGCCTAGGGGTGCCCTAGCCTGAAGGCTAGGGGAGCCCTAGCCTTAGCCTAGGGGAGCCCTAGCCCAAAGCCTAGGGGTGCCCTAGCCTGAAGGCTCCGGGAGCCCTAGCCTTAGCCTAGGGGAGCCCAAGCCCAAAGCCTAGGGGTGCCCTAGCCTGAAGGCTAGGGGAGCCCTCGCCTTAGCCTAGGGTAGCCCAATCCCAAAGCCTAGGGGTGCCCTAGCCTGAAGGCTAGGGGAGCCCTCGCCTTAGCCTAGGGGAGCCCAAGCCCAAAGCCTAGGGGTGCCCTAGCCTGAAGGCTAGGGGAGCCCTCGCCTTAGCCTAGGGGAGCCCAAGCCCAAAGCCTAGGGGTGCCCTAGCCTGAAGGCTAGGGGAGCCCTCGCCTTAGCCTAGGGGAGCCCAAGCCCAAAGCCTAGGGGTGCCCTAGCCTGAAGGCTAGGGGAGCCCTCGCCTTAGCCTAGGGGAGCCCAAGCCCAAAGCCTAGGGGTGCCCTAGCCTGAAGGCTAGGGGAGCCCTCGCCTTAGCCTAGGGGAGCCCAAACCCAAAGCCTAGGGGTGCCCTAGCCTGAAGGCTAGGGGAGCCCTCGCCTTAGCCTAGGGGAGCCCAAGCCCAAAGCCTAGGGGTGCCCTAGCCTGAAGGCTAGGGGAGCCCTCGCCTTAGCCTAGGGGAGCCCAAGCCCAAAGCCTAGGGGTGCCCTAGCCTGAAGGCTAGGGGAGCCCTCGCCTTAGCCTAGGGGAGGCCAAGCCCAAAGCCTAGGGGTGCCCTAGCCTGAAGGCTAGGGGAGCCCTCGCCTTAGCCTAGGGGAGGCCAAGCCCAAAGCCTAGGGGTGCCCTAGCCTGAAGGCTAGGGGAGCCCTAGCCTTAGCCTAGGGGAGGCCAAGCCCAAAGCCTAGGGGTGCCCTAGCCTGAAGGCTAGGGGAGCCCTAGCCTTAGCCTAGGGGAGGCCAAGCCCAAAGCCTAGGGGTGCCCTAGCCTGAAGGCTAGGGGAGCCCTAGCCTTAGCCTAGGGGAGGCCAAGCCCAAAGCCTAGGGGTGCCCTAGCCTGAAGGCTAGGGGAGCCCTAGCCTTAGCCTAGGGGAGGCCAAGCCCAAAGCCTAGGGGTGCCCTAGCCTGAAGGCTAGGGGAGGCCTAGCCTTAGCCTAGGGGAGGCCAAGCCCAAAGCCTAGGGGTGCCCTAGCCTGAAGGCTAGGGGAGCCCTAGCCTTAGCCTAGGGGAGGCCAAGCCCAAAGCCTAGGGGTGCCCTAGCCTGAAGGCTAGGGGAGCCCTAGCCTTAGCCTAGGGGAGGCCAAGCCCAAAGCCTAGGGGTGCCCTAGCCTGAAGGCTAGGGGAGCCCTAGCCTTAGCCTAGGGGAGGCCAAGCCCAAAGCCTAGGGGTGCCCTAGCCTGAAGGCTAGGGGAGCCCTAGCCTTAGCCTAGGGGAGGCCAAGCCCAAAGCCTAGGGGTGCCCTAGCCTGAAGGCTAGGGGAGCCCTAGCCTTAGCCTAGGGGAGGCCAAGCCCAAAGCCTAGGGGTGCCCTAGCCGGAAGGCTAGGGGAGCCCTAGCCTTAGCCTAGGGGAGGCCAAGCCCAAAGCCTAGGGGTGCCCTAGCCGGAAGGCTAGGGGAGCCCTAGCCTTAGCCTAGGGGAGCCCAAGCCGAAAGCCTAGGGGTGCCCTAGCCGGAAGGCTAGGGGAGCCCTAGCCTTAGCCTAGGGGAGCCCAAGCCGAAAGCCTAGGGGTGCCCTAGCCGGAAGGCTAGGGGAGCCCTAGCCTTAGCCTAGGGGAGCCCAAGCCGAAAGCCTAGGGGTGCCCTAGCCGGAAGGCTAGGGGAGCCCTAGCCTTAGCCTAGGGGAGCCCAAGCCCAAAGCCTAGGGGTGCCCTAGCCGGAAGGCTAGGGGAGCCCTAGCCTTAGCCTAGGGGAGCCCAAGCCGAAAGCCTAGGGGTGCCCTAGCCGGAAGGCTAGGGGAGCCCTAGCCTTAGCCTAGGGGAGCCCAAGCCGAAAGCCTAGGGGTGCCCTAGCCGGAAGGCTAGGGGAGCCCTAGCATTAGCCTAGGGGAGCCCAAGCCCAAAGCCTAGGGGTGCCCTAGCCGGAAGGCTAGGGGAGCCCTAGCCTTAGCCTAGGGGAGCCCAAGCCCAAAGCCTAGGGGTGCCCTATCCGGAAGGCTAGGGGAGCCCTAGCCTTAGCCTAGGGGAGCCCAAGCCCAAAGCCTAGGGGTGCCCTAGCCGGAAGGCTAGGGGAGCCCTAGCCTTAGCCTAGGGGAGCCCAAGCCCAAAGCCTAGGGGTGCCCTAGCCTGAAGGCTAGGGGAGCCCTAGCCTTAGCCTAGGGGAGCGCAAGCCCAAAGCCTAGGGGTGCCCTAGCCTGAAGGCTAGGGGAGCCCTAGCCTTAGCCTAGGGGAGCCCAAGCCCAAAGCCTAGGGGTGCCCTAGCCTGAAGGCTAGGGGAGCCCTAGCCTTAGCCTAGGGGAGCCCAAGCCCAAAGCCTAGGGGTGCCCTAGCCTGAAGGCTAGGGGAGCCCTAGCCTTAGCCTAGGGGAGCCCAAGCCCAAAGCCTAGGGGTGCCCTAGCCTGAAGGCTAGGGGAGCCCTAGCCTTAGCCTAGGGGAGCCCAAGCCCAAAGCCTAGGGGTGCCCTAGCCTGAAGGCTAGGGGAGCCCTAGCCTTAGCCTAGGGGAGCCCAAGCCCAAAGCCTAGGGGTGCCCTAGCCTGAAGGCTAGGGGAGCCCTAGCCTTAGCCTAGGGGAGCCCAAGCCCAAAGCCTAGGGGTGCCCTAGCCTGAAGTCTAGGGGAGCCCTAGCCTTAGCCTAGGGGAGCCCAAGCCCAAAGCCTAGGGGTGCCCTAGCCTGAAGGCTAGGGGAGCCCTAGCCTTAGCCTAGGGGAGCCCAAGCCCAAAGCCTAGGGGTGCCCTAGCCTGAAGGCTAGGGGAGCCCTAGCCTTAGCCTAGGGGAGCCCAAGCCCAAAGCCTAGGGGTGCCCTAGCCTGAAGGCTAGGGGTGCCCTAGCCTTAGCCTAAGTGAGCCCAAGCCCAAAGCCTAGGGGTGCCCTAGCCTGAAGGCTAGGGGAGCCCTAGCCTTAGCCTAGGGGACCCCAAGCCCAAAGCCTAGGGGTGCCCTAGCCTGAAGGCTAGGGGAGCCCTAGCCTTAGCCTAGGGGAGCCCAAGCCCAAAGCCTAGGGGTGCCCTAGCCTGAAGGCTAGGGGAGCCCTAGCCTTAGCCTAGGGGAGCCCAAGCCCAAAGCCTAGGGGTGCCCTAGCCTGAAGGCTAGGGGAGCCCTAGCCTTAGCCTAGGGGAGCCCAAGCCCAAAGCCTAGGGGTGCCCTAGCCTGAAGGCTAGGGGAGCCCTAGCCTTAGCCTAGGGGAGCCCAAGCCCAAAGCCTAGGGGTGCCCTAGCCTGAAGGCTAGGGGAGCCCTAGCCTTAGCCTAGGGGAGCCCAAGCCCAAAGCCTAGGGGTGCCCTAGCCTGAAGGCTAGGGGAGCCCTAGCCTTAGCCTAGGGGAGCCCAAGCCCAAAGCCTAGGGGTGCCCTAGCCTGAAGGCTAGGGGAGCCCTAGCCTTAGCCTAGGGGAGCCCAAGCCCAAAGCCTAGGGGTGCCCTAGCCTGAAGGCTAGGGGAGCCCTAGCCTTAGCCTAGGGGAGCCCAAGCCCAAAGCCTAGGGGTGCCCTAGCCTGAAGGCTAGGGGAGCCCTAGCCTTAGCCCAGGGGAGCCCAAGCCCAAAGCCTAGGGGTGCCCTAGCCTGAAGGCTAGGGGAGCCCTAGCCTTAGCCCAGGGGAGCCCAAGCCCAAAGCCTAGGGGTGCCCTAGCCTGAAGGCTAGGGGAGCCATGGCCTTAGCCCAGGGGAGCCCAAGCCCAAAGCCTAGGGGTGCCCTAGCCTGAAGGCTAGGGGAGCCCTAGCCTTAGCCCAGGGGAGCCCAAGCCCAAAGCCTAGGGGTGCCCTAGCCTGAAGGCTAGGGGAGCCCTAGCCTTAGCCCAGGGGAGCCCAAGCCCAAAGCCTAGGGGTGCCCTAGCCTGAAGGCTAGGGGAGCCCTAGCCTTAGCCCAGGGGAGCCCAAGCCCAAAGCCTAGGGGTGCCCTAGCCTGAAGGCTAGGGGAGCCCTAGCCTTAGCCCAGGGGAGCCCAAGCCCAAAGCCTAGGGGTGCCCTAGCCTGAAGGCTAGGGGAGCCCTAGCCTTAGCCCAGGGGAGCCCAAGCCCAAAGCCTAGGGGTGCCCTAGCCTGAAGGCTAGGGGAGCCCTAGCCTTAGCCCAGGGGAGCCCAAGCCGAAAGCCTAGGGGTGCCCTAGCCTGAAGGCTAGGGGAGCCCTAGCCTTAGCCCAGGGGAGCCCAAGCCGAAAGCCTAGGGGTGCCCTAGCCTGAAGGCTAGGGGAGCCCTAGCCTTAGCCCAGGGGAGCCCAAGCCGAAAGCCTAGGGGTGCCCTAGCCTGAAGGCTAGGGGAGCCCTAGCCTTAGCCCAGGGGAGCCCAAGCCGAAAGCCTAGGGGTGCCCTAGCCTGAAGGCTAGGGGAGCCCTAGCCTTAGCCCAGGGGAGCCCAAGCCCAAAGCCTAGGGGTGCCCTAGCCTGAAGGCTAGGGGAGCCCTAGCCTTAGCCCAGGGGAGCCCAAGCCCAAAGCCTAGGGGTGCCCTAGCCTGAAGGCTAGGGGAGCCCTAGCCTTAGCCTAGGGGAGCCCAAGCCCAAAGCCTAGGGGTGCCCTAGCCTGAAGGCTAGGGGAGCCCTAGCCTTAGCCCAGGGGAGCCCAAGCCCAAAGCCTAGGGGTGCCCTAGCCTGAAGGCTAGGGGAGCCCTAGCCTTAGCCCAGGGGAGCCCAAGCCCAAAGCCTAGGGGTGCCCTAGCCTGAAGGCTAGGGGAGCCCTAGCCTTAGCCCAGGGGAGCCCAAGCCCAAAGCCTAGGGGTGCCCTAGCCTGAAGGCTAGGGGAGCCCTAGCCTTAGCCCAGGGGAGCCCAAGCCCAAAGCCTAGGGGTGCCCTAGCCTGAAGGCTAGGGGAGCCCTAGCCTTAGCCCAGGGGAGCCCAAGCCCAAAGCCTAGGGGTGCCCTAGCCTGAAGGCTAGGGGAGCCCTAGCCTTAGCCCAGGGGAGCCCAAGCCCAAAGCCTAGGGGTGCCCTAGCCTGAAGGCTAGGGGAGCCCTAGCCTTAGCCCAGGGGAGCCCAAGCCCAAAGCCTAGGGGTGCCCTAGCCTGAAGGCTAGGGGAGCCCGAGCCTTAGCCCAGGGGAGCCCAAGCCCAAAGCCTAGGGGTGCCCTAGCCTGAAGGCTAGGGGAGCCCGAGCCTTAGCCCAGGGGAGCCCAAGCCCAAAGCCTAGGGGTGCCCTAGCCTGAAGGCTAGGGGAGCCCGAGCCTTAGCCCAGGGGAGCCCAAGCCCAAAGCCTAGGGGTGCCCTAGCCTGAAGGCTAGGGGAGCCCGAGCCTTAGCCCAGGGGAGCCCAAGCCCAAAGCCTCGGGGTGCCCTAGCCTGAAGGCTAGGGGAGCGCGAGCCTTAGCCCAGGGGAGCCCAAGCCCAAAGCCTCGGGGTGCCCTAGCCTGAAGGCTAGGGGAGCCCGAGCCTTAGCCCAGGGGAGCCCAAGCCCAAAGCCTCGGGGTGCCCTAGCCTGAAGGCTAGGGGAGCCCGAGCCTTAGCCCAGGGGAGCCCAAGCCCAAAGCCTCGGGGTGCCCTAGCCTGAAGGCTAGGGGAGCCCTAGCCTTAGCCCAGGGGAGCCCAAGCCCAAAGCCTCGGGGTGCCCTAGCCTGAAGGCTAGGGGAGCCCTAGCCTTAACCCAGGGGAGCCCAAGCCCAAAGCCTCGGGGTGCCCTAGCCTGAAGGCTAGGGGAGCCCTAGCCTTAGCCCAGGGGAGCCCAAGCCCAAAGCCTCGGGGTGCCCTAGCCTGAAGGCTAGGGGAGCCCTAGCCTTAGCCCAGGGGAGCCCAAGCCCAAAGCCTCGGGGTGCCCTAGCCTGAAGGCTAGGGGAGCCCTAGCCTTAGCCCAGGGGAGCCCAAGCCCAAAGCCTCGGGGTGCCCTAGCCTGAAGGCTAGGGGAGCCCTAGCCTTAGCCCAGGGGAGCCCAAGCCCAAAGCCTCGGGGTGCCCTAGCCTGAAGGCTAGGGGAGCCCTAGCCTTAGCCCAGGGGAGCCCAAGCCCAAAGCCTCGGGGTGCCCTAGCCTGAAGGCTAGGGGAGCCCTAGCCTTAGCCCAGGGGAGCCCAAGCCCAAAGCCTCGGGGTGCCCTAGCCTGAAGGCTAGGGGAGCCCTAGCCTTAGCCCAGGGGAGCCCAAGCCCAAAGCCTCGGGGTGCCCTAGCCTGAAGGCTAGGGGAGCCCTAGCCTTAGCCCAGGGGAGCCCAAGCCCAAAGCCTCGGGGTGCCCTAGCCTGAAGGCTAGGGGAGCCCTAGCCTTAGCCCAGGGGAGCCCAAGCCCAAAGCCTCGGGGTGCCCTAGCCTGAAGGCTAGGGGAGCCCTAGCCTTAGCCCAGGGGAGCCCAAGCCCAAAGCCTCGGGGTGCCCTAGCCTGAAGGCTAGGGGAGCCCTAGCCTTAGCCCAGGGGAGCCCAAGCCCAAAGCCTCGGGGTGCCCTAGCCTGAAGGCTAGGGGAGCCCTAGCCTTAGCCCAGGGGAGCCCAAGCCCAAAGCCTCGGGGTGCCCTAGCCTGAAGGCTAGGGGAGCCCTAGCCTTAGCCCAGGGGAGCCCAAGCCCAAAGCCTCGGGGTGCCCTAGCCTGAAGGCTAGGGGAGCCCTAGCCTTAGCCCAGGGGAGCCCAAGCCCAAAGCCTCGGGGTGCCCTAGCCTGAAGGCTAGGGGAGCCCTAGCCTTAGCCCAGGGGAGCCCAAGCCCAAAGCCTCGGGGTGCCCTAGCCTGAAGGCTAGGGGAGCCCTAGCCTTAGCCCAGGGGAGCCCAAGCCCAAAGCCTCGGGGTGCCCTAGCCTGAAGGCTAGGGGAGCCCTAGCCTTAGCCCAGGGGAGCCCAAGCCCAAAGCCTCGGGGTGCCCTAGCCTGAAGGCTAGGGGAGCCCTAGCCTTAGCCCAGGGGAGCCCAAGCCCAAAGCCTCGGGGTGCCCTAGCCTGAAGGCTAGGGGAGCCCTAGCCTTAGCCCAGGGGAGCCCAAGCCCAAAGCCTCGGGGTGCCCTAGCCTGAAGGCTAGGGGAGCCCTAGCCTTAGCCCAGGGGAGCCCAAGCCCAAAGCCTCGGGGTGCCCTAGCCTGAAGGCTAGGGGAGCCCTAGCCTTAGCCCAGGGGAGCCCAAGCCCAAAGCCTCGGGGTGCCCTAGCCTGAAGGCTAGGGGAGCCCTAGCCTTAGCCCAGGGGAGCCCAAGCCCAAAGCCTCGGGGTGCCCTAGCCTGAAGGCTAGGGGAGCCCTAGCCTTAGCCCAGGGGAGCCCAAGCCCAAAGCCTCGGGGTGCCCTAGCCTGAAGGCTAGGGGAGCCCTAGCCTTAGCCCAGGGGAGCCCAAGCCCAAAGCCTCGGGGTGCCCTAGCCTGAAGGCTAGGGGAGCCCTAGCCTTAGCCCAGGGGAGCCCAAGCCCAAAGCCTCGGGGTGCCCTAGCCTGAAGGCTAGGGGAGCCCTAGCCTTAGCCCAGGGGAGCCCAAGCCCAAAGCCTCGGGGTGCCCTAGCCTGAAGGCTAGGGGAGCCCTAGCCTTAGCCCAGGGGAGCCCAAGCCCAAAGCCTCGGGGTGCCCTAGCCTGAAGGCTAGGGGAGCCCTAGCCTTAGCCCAGGGGAGCCCAAGCCCAAAGCCTCGGGGTGCCCTAGCCTGAAGGCTAGGGGAGCCCTAGCCTTAGCCCAGGGGAGCCCAAGCCCAAAGCCTCGGGGTGCCCTAGCCTGAAGGCTAGGGGAGCCCTAGCCTTAGCCCAGGGGAGCCCAAGCCCAAAGCCTCGGGGTGCCCTAGCCTGAAGGCTAGGGGAGCCCTAGCCTTAGCCCAGGGAGCCCAAGCCCAAAGCCTAGGGGTGCCCTAGCCTGAAGGCTAGGGGAGCCCTAGCCTTAGCCCAGGGGAGCCCAAGCCCAAATCCTAGGGGTGCCCTAGCCTGAAGGCTAGGGGAGCCCTAGGTTAGCCCAGGGGAGCCCAAGCCCAAAGCCTAGGGGTGCCCTAGCCTGAAGGCTAGGGGAGCCCTAGCCTTAGCCCAGGGGAGCCAAAGCCCAAAGCCTAGGGGTGCCCTAGCCTGAAGGCTAGGGGAGCCCTAGCCTTAGCCCAGGGGAGCCCAAGCCCAAAGCCTAGGGGTGCCCTAGCCTGAAGGCTACGGGAGCCCTAGCCTTAGCCCAGGGGAGCCCAAGCCCAAAGCCTAGGGGTGCCCTAGCCTGAAGGCTACGGGAGCCCTAGCCTTAGCCCAGGGGAGCCCAAGCCCAAAGCCTAGGGGTGCCCTAGCCTGAAGGCTACGGGAGCCCTAGCCTTAGCCCAGGGGAGCCCAAGCCCAAAGCCTAGGGGTGCCCTAGCCTGAAGGCTACGGGAGCCCTAGCCTTAGCCCAGGGGAGCCCAAGCCCAAAGCCTCGGGGTGCCCTAGCCTGAAGGCTAGGGGAGCCCTAGCCTTAGCCCAGGGGAGCCCAAGCCCAAAGCCTCGGGGTGCCCTAGCCTGAAGGCTAGGGGAGCCGTAGCCTTAGCCCAGGGGAGCCCAAGCCCAAAGCCTCGGGGTGCCCTAGCCTGAAGGCTAGGGGAGCCCTAGCCTTAGCCCAGGGGAGCCCAAGCCCAAAGCCTCGGGGTGCCCTAGCCTGAAGGCTAGGGGAGCCCTAGCCTTAGCCCAGGGGAGCCCAAGCCCAAAGCCTCCGGGTGCCCTAGCCTGAAGGCTAGGGGAGCCCTAGCCTTAGCCCAGGGGAGCCCAAGCCCAAAGCCTCGGGGTGCCCTAGCCTGAAGGCTAGGGGAGCCCTAGCCTTAGCCCAGGGGAGCCCAAGCCCAAAGCCTCGGGGTGCCCTAGCCTGAAGGCTAGGGGAGCCCTAGCCTTAGCCCAGGGGAGCCCAAGCCCAAAGCCTCGGGGTGCCCTAGCCTGAAGGCTAGGGGAGCCCTAGCCTTAGCCCAGGGGAGCCCAAGCCCAAAGCCTCGGGGTGCCCTAGCCTGAAGGCTAGGGGAGCCCTAGCCTTAGCCCAGGGGAGCCCAAGCCCAAAGCCTCGGGTTGCCCTAGCCTGAAGGCTAGGGGAGCCCTAGCCTTAGCCCAGGGGAGCCCAAGCCCAAAGCCTCGGGGTGCCCTAGCCTGAAGGCTAGGGGAGCCCTAGCCTTAGCCCAGGGGAGCCCAAGCCCAAAGCCTCGGGGTGCCCTAGCCTGAAGGCTAGGGGAGCCCTAGCCTTAGCCCAGGGGAGCCCAAGCCCAAAGCCTCGGGGTGCCCTAGCCTGAAGGCTAGGGGAGCCCTAGCCTTAGCCCAGGGGAGCCCAAGCCCAAAGCCTCGGGGTGCCCTAGCCTGAAGGCTAGGGGAGCCCTAGCCTTAGCCCAGGGGAGCCCAAGCCCAAAGCCTCGGGGTGCCCTAGCCTGAAGGCTAGGGGAGCCCTAGCCTTAGCCCAGGGGAGCCCAAGCCCAAAGCCTCGGGGTGCCCTAGCCTGAAGGCTAGGGGAGCCCTAGCCTTAGCCCAGGGGAGCCCAAGCCCAAAGCTTCGGGGTGCCCTAGCCTGAAGGCTAGGGGAGCCCTAGCCTTAGCCCAGGGGAGCCCAAGCCCAAAGCCTCGGGGTGCCCTAGCCTGAAGGCTAGGGGAGCCCTAGCCTTAGCCCTGGGGAGCCCAAGCCCAAAGCCTCGGGGTGCCCTAGCCTGAAGGCTAGGGGAGCCCTAGCCTTAGCCCAGGGGAGCCCAAGCCCAAAGCCTCGGGGTGCCCTAGCCTGAAGGCTAGGGGAGCCCTAGCCTTAGCCCAGGGGAGCCCAAGCCCAAAGCCTCGGGGTGCCCTAGCCTGAAGGCTAGGGGAGCCCTAGCCTTAGCCCAGGGGAGCCCAAGCCCAAAGCCTCGGGGTGCCCAAGCCTGAAGGCTAGGGGAGCCCTAGCCTTAGCCCAGGGGAGCCCAAGCCCAAAGCCTCGGGGTGCCCTAGCCTGAAGGCTAGGGGAGCCCTAGCCTTAGCCCAGGGGAGCCCAAGCCCAAAGCCTCGGGGTGCCCTAGCCTGAAGGCTAGGGGAGCCCTAGCCTTAGCCCAGGGGAGCCCAAGCCCAAAGCCTAGGGGTGCCCTAGCCTGAAGGCTAGGGGAGCCCTAGCCTTAGCCCAGGGGAGCCCAAGCCCAAATCCTAGGGGTGCCCTAGCCTGAAGCCTAGGGGAGCCCTAGCCTTAGCCCAGGGGAGCCCAAGCCCAAAGCCTAGGGGTGCCCTAGCCTGAAGGCTAGGGGAGCCCTAGCCTTAGCCCAGGGGAGCCCAAGCCCAAAGCCTAGGGGTGCCCTAGCCTGAAGGCTAGGGGAGCCCTAGCCTTAGCCCAGGGGAGCCCAAGCCCAAAGCCTAGGGGTGCCCTAGCCTGAAGGCTAGGGGAGCCCTAGCCTTAGCCCAGGGGAGCCCAAGCCCAAAGCCTCGGTGTGCCCTAGCCTGAAGGCTAGGGGAGCCCTAGCCTTAGCCCAGGGGAGCCCAAGCCCAAAGCCTCGGGGTGCCCTAGCCTGAAGGCTAGGGGAGCCCTAGCCTTAGCCCAGGGGAGCCCAAGCCCAAAGCCTCGGGGTGCCCTAGCCTGAAGGCTAGGGGAGCCCTAGCCTTAGCCCTGGGGAGCCCAAGCCCAAAGCCTCGGGGTGCCCTAGCCTGAAGGCTAGGGGAGCCCTAGCCTTAGCCCTGGGGAGCCCAAGCCCAAAGCCTCGGGGTGCCCTAGCCTGAAGGCTAGGGGAGCCCTAGCGTTAGCCCAGGGGAGCCCAAGCCCAAAGCCTCGGGGTGCCCTAGCCTGAAGGCTAGGGGAGCCCTAGCCTTAGCCCAGGGGAGCCCAAGCCCAAAGCCTCGGGGTGCCCTAGCCTGAAGGCTAGGGGAGCCCTAGCCTTAGCCCAGGGGAGCCCAAGCCCAAAGCCTCGGGGTGCCCTAGCTGAAGGCTAGGGGAGCCCTAGCCTTAGCCCAGGGGAGCCCAAGCCCAAAGCCTCGGGGTGCCCTAGCCTGAAGGCTAGGGCAGCCCTAGCCTTAGCCCAGGGGATCCCAAGCCCAAAGCCTCGGGGTGCCCTAGCCTGAAGGCTAGGGGAGCCCTAGCCTTAGCCCAGGGGATCCTAAGCCCAAAGCCTCGGGGTGCCCTAGCCTGAAGGCTAGGGGAGCCCTAGCCTTAGCCCAGGGGAGCCCAAGCCCAAAGCCTCGGGGTGCCCTAGCCTGAAGGCTAGGGGAGCCCTAGCCTTAGCCCAGGGGAGCCCAAGCCCAAAGCCTCGGGGTGCCCTAGCCTGAAGGCTAGGGGAGCCCTAGCCTTAGCCCAGGGGAGCCCAAGCCCAAAGCCTCGGGGTGCCCTAGCCTGAAGGCTAGGGGAGCCCTAGCCTTAGCCCAGGGGAGCCCAAGCCCAAAGCCTCGGGGTGCCCTAGCCTGAAGGCTAGGGGAGCCCTAGCCTTAGCCCAGGGGAGCCCAAGCCCAAAGCCTCGGGGTGCCCTAGCCTGAAGGCTAGGGGAGCCCTAGCCTTAGCCCAGGGGAGCCCAAGCCCAAAGCCTCGGGGTGCCCTAGCCTGAAGGCTAGGGGAGCCCTAGCCTTAGCCCAGGGGAGCCCAAGCCCAAAGCCTCGGGGTGCCCTAGCCTGAAGGCTAGGGGAGCCCTAGCCTTAGCCCAGGGGAGCCCAAGCCCAAAGCCTCGGGGTGCCCTAGCCTGAAGGCTAGGGGAGCCCTAGCCTTAGCCCAGGGGAGCCCAAGCCCAAAGCCTCGGGGTGCCCTAGCCTGAAGGCTAGGGGAGCCCTAACCTTAGCCCAGGGGAGCCCAAGCCCAAAGCCTCGGGGTGCCCTAGCCTGAAGGCTAGGGGAGCCCTAGCCTTAGCCCAGGGGAGCCCAAGCCCAAAGCCTCGGGGTGCCCTAGCCTGAAGGCTAGGGGAGCCCTAGCCTTAGCCCAGGGGAGCCCAAGCCCAAAGCCTCGGGGTGCCCTAGCCTGAAGGCTAGGGGAGCCCTAGCCTTAGCCCAGGGGAGCCCAAGCCCAAAGCCTCGGGGTGCCCTAGCCTGAAGGCTAGGGGAGCCCTAGCCTTAGCCCAGGGGAGCCCAAGCCCAAAGCCTCGGGGTGCCCTAGCCTGAAGGCTAGGGGAGCCCTAGCCTTAGCCCTGGGGAGCCCAAGCCCAAAGCCTCGGGGTGCCCTAGCCTGAAGGCTAGGGGAGCCCTAGCGTTAGCCCAGGGGAGCCCAAGCCCAAAGCCTCGGGGTGCCCTAGCCTGAAGGCTAGGGGAGCCCTAGCCTTAGCCCAGGGGAGCCCAAGCCCAAAGCCTCGGGGTGCCCTAGCCTGAAGGCTAGGGGAGCCCTAGCCTTAGCCCAGGGGAGCCCAAGCCCAAAGCCTCGGGGTGCCCTAGCTGAAGGCTAGGGGAGCCCTAGCCTTAGCCCAGGGGAGCCCAAGCCCAAAGCCTCGGGGTGCCCTAGCCTGAAGGCTAGGGCAGCCCTAGCCTTAGCCCAGGGGATCCCAAGCCCAAAGCCTCGGGGTGCCCTAGCCTGAAGGCTAGGGGAGCCCTAGCCTTAGCCCAGGGGATCCTAAGCCCAAAGCCTCGGGGTGCCCTAGCCTGAAGGCTAGGGGAGCCCTAGCCTTAGCCCAGGGGAGCCCAAGCCCAAAGCCTCGGGGTGCCCTAGCCTGAAGGCTAGGGGAGCCCTAGCCTTAGCCCAGGGGAGCCCAAGCCCAAAGCCTCGGGGTGCCCTAGCCTGAAGGCTAGGGGAGCCCTAGCCTTAGCCCAGGGGAGCCCAAGCCCAAAGCCTCGGGGTGCCCTAGCCTGAAGGCTAGGGGAGCCCTAGCCTTAGCCCAGGGTAGCCCAAGCCCAAAGCCTCGGGTTGCCCTAGCCTGAAGGCTAGGGGAGCCCTAGCCTTAGCCCAGGGGAGCCCAAGCCCAAAGCCTCGGGGTGCCCTAGCCTGAAGGCTAGGGGAGCCCTAGCCTTAGCCCAGGGGAGCCCAAGCCCAAAGCCTCGGGGTGCCCTAGCCTGAAGGCTAGGGGAGCCCTAGCCTTAGCCCAGGGGAGCCCAAGCCCAAAGCCTCGGGGTGCCCTAGCCTGAAGGCTAGGGGAGCCCTAGCCTTAGCCCAGGGGAGCCCAAGCCCAAAGCCTCGGGGTGCCCTAGCCTGAAGGTTAGGGGAGCCCTAGCCTTAGCCCAGGGGAGCCCAAGCCCAAAGCCTCGGGGTGCCCTAGCCTGAAGGCTAGGGGAGCCCTAGCCTTAGCCCAGGGGAGCCCAAGCCCAAAGCCTCGGGGTGCCCTAGCCTGAAGGCTAGGGGAGCCCTAGCCTTAGCCCAGGGGAGCCCAAGCCCAAAGCCTCGGGGTGCCCTAGCCTGAAGGCTAGGGGAGCCCTAGCCTTAGCCCAGGGGAGCCCAAGCCCAAAGCTTCGGGGTGCCCTAGCCTGAAGGCTAGGGGAGCCCTAGCCTTAGCCCAGGGGAGCCCAAGCCCAAAGCCTCGGGGTGCCCTAGCCTGAAGGCTAGGGGAGCCCTAGCCTTAGCCCTGGGGAGCCCAAGCCCAAAGCCTCGGGGTGCCCTAGCCTGAAGGCTAGGGGAGCCCTAGCCTTAGCCCAGGGGAGCCCAAGCCCAAAGCCTCGGGGTGCCCTAGCCTGAAGGCTAGGGGAGCCCTAGCCTTAGCCCAGGGGAGCCCAAGCCCAAAGCCTCGGGGTGCCCTAGCCTGAAGGCTAGGGGAGCCCTAGCCTTAGCCCAGGGGAGCCCAAGCCCAAAGCCTCGGGGTGCCCAAGCCTGAAGGCTAGGGGAGCCCTAGCCTTAGCCCAGGGGAGCCCAAGCCCAAAGCCTCGGGGTGCCCTAGCCTGAAGGCTAGGGGAGCCCTAGCCTTAGCCCAGGGGAGCCCAAGCCCAAAGCCTCGGGGTGCCCTAGCCTGAAGGCTAGGGGAGCCCTAGCCTTAGCCCAGGGGAGCCCAAGCCCAAAGCCTAGGGGTGCCCTAGCCTGAAGGCTAGGGGAGCCCTAGCCTTAGCCCAGGGGAGCCCAAGCCCAAATCCTAGGGGTGCCCTAGCCTGAAGCCTAGGGGAGCCCTAGCCTTAGCCCAGGGGAGCCCAAGCCCAAAGCCTAGGGGTGCCCTAGCCTGAAGGCTACGGGAGCCCTAGCCTTAGCCCAGGGGAGCCCAAGCCCAAAGCCTAGGGGTGCCCTAGCCTGAAGGCTAGGGGAGCCCTAGCCTTAGCCCAGGGGAGCCCAAGCCCAAAGCCTAGGGGTGCCCTAGCCTGAAGGCTAGGGGAGCCCTAGCCTTAGCCCAGGGGAGCCCAAGCCCAAAGCCTCGGGGTGCCCTAGCCTGAAGGCTAGGGGAGCCCTAGCCTTAGCCCAGGGGAGCCCAAGCCCAAAGCCTCGGGGTGCCCTAGCCTGAAGGCTAGGGGAGCCCTAGCCTTAGCCCAGGGGAGCCCAAGCCCAAAGCCTCGGGGTGCCCTAGCCTGAAGGCTAGGGGAGCCCTAGCCTTAGCCCTGGGGAGCCCAAGCCCAAAGCCTCGGGGTGCCCTAGCCTGAAGGCTAGGGGAGCCCTAGCCTTAGCCCTGGGGAGCCCAAGCCCAAAGCCTCGGGGTGCCCTAGCCTGAAGGCTAGGGGAGCCCTAGCGTTAGCCCAGGGGAGCCCAAGCCCAAAGCCTCGGGGTGCCCTAGCCTGAAGGCTAGGGGAGCCCTAGCCTTAGCCCAGGGGAGCCCAAGCCCAAAGCCTCGGGGTGCCCTAGCCTGAAGGCTAGGGGAGCCCTAGCCTTAGCCCAGGGGAGCCCAAGCCCAAAGCCTCGGGGTGCCCTAGCTGAAGGCTAGGGGAGCCCTAGCCTTAGCCCAGGGGAGCCCAAGCCCAAAGCCTCGGGGTGCCCTAGCCTGAAGGCTAGGGCAGCCCTAGCCTTAGCCCAGGGGATCCCAAGCCCAAAGCCTCGGGGTGCCCTAGCCTGAAGGCTAGGGGAGCCCTAGCCTTAGCCCAGGGGATCCTAAGCCCAAAGCCTCGGGGTGCCCTAGCCTGAAGGCTAGGGGAGCCCTAGCCTTAGCCCAGGGGAGCCCAAGCCCAAAGCCTCGGGGTGCCCTAGCCTGAAGGCTAGGGGAGCCCTAGCCTTAGCCCAGGGGAGCCCAAGCCCAAAGCCTCGGGGTGCCCTAGCCTGAAGGCTAGGGGAGCCCTAGCCTTAGCCCAGGGGAGCCCAAGCCCAAAGCCTCGGGGTGCCCTAGCCTGAAGGCTAGGGGAGCCCTAGCCTTAGCCCAGGGGAGCCCAAGCCCAAAGCCTCGGGGTGCCCTAGCCTGAAGGCTAGGGGAGCCCTAGCCTTAGCCCAGGGGAGCCCAAGCCCAAAGCCTCGGGGTGCCCTAGCCTGAAGGCTAGGGGAGCCCTAGCCTTAGCCCAGGGGAGCCCAAGCCCAAAGCCGAGGGGTGCCCTAGCCTGAAGGCTCGGGGAGCCCTAGCCTTAGCCTAGGGGAGCCCAAAGCCGAGGGGTGCCCTAGCCTGAAGGCTCGGGGAGCCCTAGCCTTAGCCTAGGGGAGCCCAAAGCCGAGGGGTGCCCTAGCCTGAAGGCTCGGGGAGCCCTAGCCTTAGCCTAGGGGAGCCCAAAGCCGAGGGGTGCCCTAGCCTGAAGGCTAGGGGAGCCCTAGCCTTAGCCCAGGGGAGCCCAAGCCCAAAGCCTCGGGGTGCCCTAGCCTGAAGGCTAGGGGAGCCCTAGCCTTAGCCCAGGGGAGCCCAAGCCCAAAGCCTCGGGGTGCCCTAGCCTGAAGGCTAGGGGAGCCCTAGCCTTAGCCCAGGGGAGCCCAAGCCCAAAGCCTCGGGGTGCCCTAGCCTGAAGGCTAGGGGAGCCCTAGCCTTAGCCCAGGGGAGCCCAAGCCCAAAGCCTCGGGGTGCCCTAGCCTGAAGGCTAGGGGAGCCCTAGCCTTAGCCCAGGGGAGCCCAAGCCCAAAGCCTCGGGGTGCCCTAGCCTGAAGGCTAGGGGAGCCCTAGCCTTAGCCCAGGGGAGCCCAAGCCCAAAGCCTCGGGGTGCCCTAGCCTGAAGGCTAGGGGAGCCCTAGCCTTAGCCCAGGGGAGCCCAAGCCCAAAGCCTCGGGGTGCCCTAGCCTGAAGGCTAGGGTAGCCCTAGCCTTAGCCCAGGGGAGCCCAAGCCCAAAGCCTCGGGGTGCCCTAGCCTGAAGGCTAGGGGAGCCCTAGCCTTAGCCCAGGGGAGCCCAAGCCCAAAGCCTCGGGGTGCCCTAGCCTGAAGGCTAGGGGAGCCCTAGCCTTAGCCCTGGGGAGCCCAAGCCCAAAGCCTCGGGGTGCCCTAGCCTGAAGGCTAGGGGAGCCCTAGCCTTAGCCCAGGGGAGCCCAAGCCCAAAGCCTCGGGGTGCCCTAGCCTGAAGGCTAGGGGAGCCCTAGCCTTAGCCCAGGGGAGCCCAAGCCCAAAGCCTCGGGGTGCCCTAGCCTGAAGGCTAGGGGAGCCCTAGCCTTAGCCCAGGGGAGCCCAAGCCCAAAGCCTCGGGGTGCCCTAGCCTGAAGGCTAGGGGAGCCCTAGCCTTAGCCCAGGGGAGCCCAAGCCCAAAGCCTCGGGGTGCCCTAGCCTGAAGGCTAGGGGAGCCCTAGCCTTAGCCCAGGGGAGCCCAAGCCCAAAGCCTCGGGGTGCCCTAGCCTGAAGGCTAGGGGAGCCCTAGCCTTAGCCCTGGGGAGCCCAAGCCCAAAGCCTCGGGGTGCCCTAGCCTGAAGGCTAGGGGAGCCCTAGCCTTAGCCCTGGGGAGCCCAAGCCCAAAGCCTCGGGGTGCCCTAGCCTGAAGGCTAGGGGAGCCCTAGCCTTAGCCCTGGGGAGCCCAAGCCCAAAGCCTCGGGGTGCCCTAGCCTGAAGGCTAGGGGAGCCCTAGCCTTAGCCCAGGGGAGCCCAAGCCCAAAGCCTCGGGGTGCCCTAGCCTGAAGGCTAGGGGAGCCCTAGCCTTAGCCCAGGGGAGCCCAAGCCCAAAGCCTAGGGGTGCCCTAGCCTGAAGGCTAGGGGAGCCCTAGCCTTAGCCTAGGGGAGCCCAAAGCCTCGGGGTGCCCTAGCCTGAAGGCTAGGGGAGCCCTAGCCTTAGCCTAGGGGAGCCCAAAGCCTCGGGGTGCACTAGCCTGAAGACTAGGGGAGCCCTAGCCTTAGCCTAGGGGAGCCCAAAGCCTCGGGGTGCCCTAGCCTGAAGGCTAGGGGAGCCCTAGCCTTAGCCTAGGGGAGCCCAAAGCCTCGGGGTGCCCTAGCCTGAAGGCTAGGGGAGCCCTAGCCTTAGCCTAGGGGAGCCCAAAGCCTCGGGGTGCCCTAGCCTGAAGGCTAGGGGAGCCCTAGCCTTAGCCTAGGGGAGCCCAAAGCCTCGGGGTGCCCTAGCCTGAAGGCTAGGGGAGCCCTAGCCTTAGCCTAGGGGAGCCCAAAGCCTCGGGGTGCCCTAGACTGAAGGCTAGGGGAGCCCTAGCCTTAGCCTAGGGGAGCCCAAAGCCTTGGGGTGCCCTAGCCTGAAGGCTAGGGGAGCCCTAGCCTTAGCCTAGGGGAGCCCAAAGCCTCGGGGTGCCCTAGCCTGAAGGCTAGGGGAGCCCTAGCCTTAGCCTAGGGTAGCCCAAAGCCTCGGGGTGCCCTAGCCTGAAGGCTAGGGGAGCCCTAGCCTTAGCCTAGGGGAGCCCAAAGCCTCGGGGTGCCCTAGCCTGAAGGCCAGGGGAGCCCTAGCCTTAGCCTAGGGGAGCCAAAGCCTCGGGGTGCCCTAGCCTGAAGGCTAGGGGAGCCCTAGCCTTAGCCTAGGGGAGCCCTAGCCTAAAGCCTCGGGGTGCCCTAGCCTGAAGGCTACGGGAGCCCTAGCCTTAGCCTAGGGGAGCCGTAGCCTAAAGCCTCGGGGTGCCCTAGCCTGAAGGCTAGGGGAGCCCTAGCCTTAGCCTAGGGGAGCCCTAGCCTAAAGCCTCGGGGTGCCCTAGCCTGAAGGCTAGGGGAGCCCTAGCCTTAGCCTAGGGGAGCCCTAGCCTAAAGCCTCGGGGTGCCCTAGCCTGAAGGCTAGGGGAGCCCTAGCCTTAGCCTAGGGGAGCCCTAGCCTAAAGCCTCGGGGTGCCCTAGCCTGAAGGCTAGGGGAGCCCTAGCCTTAGCCTAGGGGAGCCCTAGCCTAAAGCCTCGGGGTGCCCTAGCCTGAAGGCTAGGGGAGCCCTAGCCTTAGCCTAGGGGAGCCCTAGCCTAAAGCCTCGGGGTGCCCTAGCCTGAAGGCTAGGGGAGCCCTAGCCTTAGCCTAGGGGAGCCCTAGCCTAAAGCTCGGGGTGCCCTAGCCTGAAGGCTAGGGGAGCCCTAGCCTTAGCCTAGGGGAGCCCTAGCCTAAAGCCTAGGGGTGCCCTAGCCTGAAGGCTAGGGGAGCCCTAGCCTTAGCCTAGGGGAGCCCTAGCCTAAAGCCTCGGGGTGCCCTAGCCTGAAGGCTAGGGGAGCCCTAGCCTTAGCCTAGGGGAGCCCTAGCCTAAAGCCTCGGGGTGCCCTAGCCTGAAGGCTAGGGGAGCCCTAGCCTTAGCCTAGGGGAGCCCTAGCCTAAAGCCTCGGGGTGCCCTAGCCTGAAGGCTAGGGGAGCCCTAGCCTTAGCCTAGGGGAGCCCTAGCCTAAAGCCTCGGGGTGCCCTAGCCTGAAGGCTAGGGGAGCCCTAGCCTTAGCCTAGGGGAGCCCTAGCCTAAAGCCTCGGGGTGCCCTAGCCTGAAGGCTAGGGGAGCCCTAGCCTTAGCCTAGGGGAGCCCTAGCCTAAAGCCTCGGGGTGCCCTAGCCTGAAGGCTAGGGGAGCCCTAGCCTTAGCCTAGGGGAGCCCTAGCCTAAAGCCTCGGGGTGCCCTAGCCTGAAGGCTAGGGGAGCCCTAGCCTGAAGACTCGGGGAGCCCTAGCCTTAGCCTAGGGGAGCCCAAAGCCTAGGGGTGCCCTAGCCTGAAGGCTCGGGGAGCCCTAGCCTTAGCCTAGGGGAGCCCAAAGCCTAGGGGTGCCCTAGCCTGAAGGCTCGGGGAGCCCTAGCCTTAGCCTAGGGGAGCCCAAAGCCTAGGGGTGCCCTAGCCTGAAGGCTCGGGGAGCCCTAGCCTTAGCCTAGGGGAGCCCAAAGCCTAGGGGTGCCCTAGCCTGAAGGCTCGGGGAGCCCTAGCCTTAGCCTAGGGGAGCCCAAAGCCTAGGGGTGCCCTAGCCTGAAGGCTCGGGGAGCCCTAGCCTTAGCCTAGGGGAGCCCAAAGCCTAGGGGTGCCCTAGCCTGAAGGCTCGGGGAGCCCTAGCCTTAGCCTAGGGGAGCCCAAAGCCTAGGGGTGCCCTAGCCTGAAGGCTCGGGGAGCCCTAGCCTTAGCCGAGGGGAGCCCAAAGCCTAGGGGTGCCCTAGCCTGAAGGCTCGGGGAGCCCTAGCCTTAGCCTAGGGGAGCCCAAAGCCTAGGGGTGCCCTAGCCTGAAGGCTCGGGGAGCCCTAGCCTTAGCCTAGGGGAGCCCAAAGCCTAGGGGTGCCCTAGCCTGAAGGCTCGGGGAGCCCTAGCCTTAGCCTAGGGGAGCCCAAAGCCTAGGGGTGCCCTAGCCTGAAGGCTCGGGGAGCCCTAGCCTTAGCCTAGGGGAGCCCAAAGCCTAGGGGTGCCCTAGCCTGAAGGCTCGGGGAGCCCTAGCCTTAGCCTAGGGGAGCCCAAAGCCTAGGGGTGCCCTAGCCTGAAGGCTCGGGGAGCCCTAGCCTTAGCCTAGGGGAGCCCAAAGCCTAGGGGTGCCCTAGCCTGAAGGCTCGGGGAGCCCTAGCCTTAGCCTAGGGGAGCCCAAAGCCTAGGGGTGCCCTAGCCTGAAGGCTCGGGGAGCCCTAGCCTTAGCCTAGGGGAGCCCAAAGCCTAGGGGTGCCCTAGCCTGAAGGCTCGGGGAGCCCTAGCCTTAGCCTAGGGGAGCCCAAAGCCTAGGGGTGCCCTAGCCTGAAGGCTCGGGGAGCCCTAGCCTTAGCCTAGGGGAGCCCAAAGCCTAGGGGTGCCCTAGCCTGAAGGCTCGGGGAGCCCTAGCCTTAGCCTAGGGGAGCCCAAAGCCTAGGGGTGCCCTAGCCTGAAGGCTCGGGGTGCCCTAGCCTTAGCCTAGGGGAGCCCAAAGCCTAGGGGTGCCCTAGCCTGAAGGCTCGGGGAGCCCTAGCCTTAGCCTAGGGGAGCCCAAAGCCTAGGGGTGCCCTAGCCTGAAGGCTCGGGGAGCCCTAGCCTTAGCCTTGGGGAGCCCAAAGCCTAGGGGTGCCCTAGCCTGAAGGCTCGGGGAGCCCTAGCCTTAGCCTAGGGGAGCCCAAAGCCTAGGGGTGCCCTAGCCTGAAGGCTCGGGGAGCCCTAGCCTTAGCCTAGGGGAGCCCAAAGCCTAGGGGTGCCCTAGCCTGAAGGCTCGGGGAGCCCTAGCCTTAGCCTAGGGGAGCCCAAAGCCTAGGGGTGCCCTAGCCTGAAGGCTCGGGGAGCCCTAGCCTGAAGCCTAGGGGAGCCCAAAGCCTAGGGTTGCCCTAGCCTGAAGGCTCGGGGAGCCCTAGCCTTAGCCTAGGGGAGCCCAAAGCCTAGGGGTGCCCTAGCCTGAAGGCTCGGGGAGCCCTAGCCTTAGCCTAGGGGAGCCCAAAGCCTAGGGGTGCCCTAGCCTGAAGGCTCGGGGAGCCCTAGCCTTAGCCTAGGGGAGCCCAAAGCCTAGGGGTGCCCTAGCCTGAAGGCTCGGGGAGCCCTAGCCTTAGCCTAGGGGAGCCCAAAGCCTAGAGGTGCCCTAGCCTGAAGGCTCGGGGAGCCCTAGCCTTAGCCTAGGGGAGCCCTAGCCTAAAGCCTCGGGGTGCCCTAGCCTGAAGGCTAGGGGAGCCCTAGCCTTAGCCTAGGGGAGCCCTAGCCTAAAGCCTCGGGGTGCCCTAGCCTGAAGGCTAGGGGAGCCCTAGCCTTAGCCTAGGGGAGCCCTAGCCTAAAGCCTCGGGGTGCCCTAGCCTGAAGGCTAGGGGAGCCCTAGCCTTAGCCTAGGGGAGCCCTAGCCTAAAGCCTCGGGGTGCCCTAGCCTGAAGGCTAGGGGAGCCCTAGCCTTAGCCTAGGGGAGCCCTAGCCTAAAGCCTCGGGGTGCCCTAGCCTGAAGGCTAGGGGAGCCCTAGCCTTAGCCTAGGGGAGCCCTAGCCTAAAGCCACGGGTGCCCTAGCCTGAAGGCTAGGGGAGCCCTAGCCTTAGCCTAGGGGAGCCCTAGCCTAAAGCCTCGGGGTGCCCTAGCCTGAAGGCTAGGGGAGCCCTAGCCTTAGCCTAGGGGAGCCCTAGCCTAAAGCCTCGGGGTGCCCTAGCCTGAAGGCTAGGGGAGCCCTAGCCTGAAGGCTCGGGGAGCCCTAGCCTTAGCCTAGGGGAGCCCAAAGCCTAGGGGTGCCCTAGCCTGAAGGCTCGGGGAGCCCTAGCCTTAGCCTAGGGGAGCCCAAAGCCTAGGGGTGCCCTAGCCTGAAGGCTCCGGGAGCCCTAGCCTTAGCCTAGGGGAGCCCAAAGCCTAGGGGTGCCCTAGCCTGAAGGCTCGGGGAGCCCTAGCCTTAGCCTAGGGGAGCCCAAAGCCTAGGGGTGCCCTAGCCTGAAGGCTCGGGGAGCCCTAGCCTTAGCCTAGGGGAGCCCAAAGCCTAGGGGTGCCCTAGCCTGAAGGCTCGGGGAGCCCTAGCCTTAGCCTAGGGGAGCCCAAAGCCTAGGGGTGCCCTAGCCTGAAGGCTCGGGGAGCCCTAGCCTTAGCCTAGGGGAGCCCAAAGCCTAGGGGTGCCCTAGCCTGAAGGCTCGGGGAGCCCTAGCCTTAGCCTAGGGGAGCCCAAAGCCTAGGGGTGCCCTAGCCTGAAGGCTCGGGGAGCCCTAGCCTTAGCCTAGGGGAGCCCAAAGCCTAGGGGTGCCCTAGCCTGAAGGCTCGGGGAGCCCTAGCCTTAGCCTAGGGGAGCCCAAAGCCTAGGGGTGCCCTAGCCTGAAGGCTCGGGGAGCCCTAGCCTTAGCCTAGGGGAGCCCAAAGCCTAGGGGTGCCCTAGCCTGAAGGCTCGGGGAGCCCTAGCCTTAGCCTAGGGGAGCCCAAAGCCTAGGGGTGCCCTAGCCTGAAGGCTCGGGGAGCCCTAGCCTTAGCCTAGGGGAGCCCAAAGCCTAGGGGTGCCCTAGCCTGAAGGCTCGGGGAGCCCTAGCCTTAGCCTAGGGGAGCCCAAAGCCTAGGGGTGCCCTAGCCTGAAGGCTCGGGGAGCCCTAGCCTTAGCCTAGGGGAGCCCAAAGCCTAGGGGTGCCCTAGCCTGAAGGCTCGGGGAGCCCTAGCCTTAGCCTAGGGGAGCCCAAAGCCTAGGGGTGCCCTAGCCTGAAGGCTCGGGGAGCCCTAGCCTTAGCCTAGGGGAGCCCAAAGCCTAGGGGTGCCCTAGCCTGAAGGCTCGGGGAGCCCTAGCCTTATCCTAGGGGAGCCCAAAGCCTAGGGGTGCCCTAGCCTGAAGGCTCGGGGAGCCCTAGCCTTAGCCTAGGGGACCCCAAAGCCTAGGGGTGCCCTAGCCTGAAGGCTCGGGGAGCCCTAGCCTTAGCCTAGGGGAGCCCAAAGCCTAGGGGTGCCCTAGCCTGAAGGCTCGGGGAGCCCTAGCCTTAGCCTAGGGGAGCCCAAAGCCTAGGGGTGCCCTAGCTTGAAGGCTCGGGGTGCCCTAGCCTTAGCCTAGGGGAGCCCAAAGCCTAGGGGTGTCCTAGCCTGAAGGCTCCGGGAGCCCTAGCCTTAGCCTAGGGGAGCCCAAAGCCTAGGGGTGCCCTTGCCTGAAGGCTCGGGGAGCCCTAGCCTTAGCCTAGGGGAGCCCAAAGCCTAGGGGTGCCCTAGCCTGAAGGCTCGGGGAGCCCTAGCCTTAGCCTCGGGGAGCCCAAAGCCTAGGGGTGCCCAAACCTGAAGGCTCGGGGAGCCCTAGCCTTAGCCTAGGGGAGCCCAAAGCCGAGGGGTGCCCTAGCCTGACGGCTCGGGGAGCCCTAGCCTTAGCCTAGGGGAGCCCAAAGCCGAGGGGTGCCCTAGCCTGAAGGCTCGGGGAGCCCTAGCCTTAGCCTAGGGGAGCCCAAAGCCGAGGGGTGCCCTAGCCTGAAGGCTCGGGGAGCCCTAGCCTTAGCCTAGGGGAGCCCAAAGCCGAGGGGTGCCCTAGCCTGAAGGCTCGGGGAGCCCTAGCCTTAGCCTAGGGGAGCCCAAAGCCGAGGGGTGCCCTAGCCTGAAGGCTCGGGGAGCCCTAGCCTTAGCCTAGGGGAGCCCAAAGCCGAGGGGTGCCCTAGCCTGAAGGCTCGGGGAGCCCTAGCCTTAGCCTAGGGGAGCCCAAAGCCGAGGGGTGCCCTAGCCTGAAGGCTCGGGGAGCCCTAGCCTTAGCCTAGGGGAGCCCAAAGCCGAGGGGTGCCCTAGCCTGAAGGCTCGGGGAGCCCAAGCCTTAGCCTAGGGGAGCCCAAAGCCGAGGGGTGCCCTAGCCTGAAGGCTCGGGGAGCCCTAGCCTTAGCCTAGGGGAGCCCAAAGCCGAGGGGTGCCCTAGCCTGAAGGCTCGGGGAGCCCTAGCCTTAGCCTAGGGGAGCCCAAAGCCGAGGGGTGCCCTAGCCTGAAGGCTCGGGGAGCCCTAGCCTTAGCCTAGGGGAGCCCAAAGCCGTGGGGTGCCCTAGCCTGAAGGCTCGGGGAGCCCTAGCCTTAGCCTAGGGGAGCCCAAAGCCGAGGGGTGCCCTAGCCTGAAGGCTCGGGGAGCCCTAGCCTTAGCCTAGGGGAGCCCAAAGCCGAGGGGTGCCCTAGCCTGAAGGCTCGGGGAGCCCTAGCCTTAGCCTAGGGGAGCTCAAAGCCGAGGGGTGCCCTAGCCTGAAGGCTCGGGGAGCCCTAGCCTTAGCCTAGGGGAGCCCAAAGCCGAGGGGTGCCCTAGCCTGAAGGCTCGGGGAGCCCTAGCCTTAGCCTAGGGGAGCCCAAAGCCGAGGGGTGCCCTAGCCTGAAGGCTCGGGGAGCCCTAGCCTTAGCCTAGGGGAGCCCAAAGCCGAGGGGTGCCCTAGCCTGAAGGCTCGGGGAGCCCTAGCCTTAGCCTAGGGGAGCCCAAAGCCGAGGGGTGCCCTAGCCTGAAGGCTCGGGGAGCCCTAGCCTTAGCCTAGGGGAGCCCAAAGCCGAGGGGTGCCCTAGCCTGAAGGCTCGGGGAGCCCTAGCCTTAGCCTAGGGGAGCCCAAAGCCGAGGGGTGCCCTAGCCTGAAGGCTCGGGGAGCCCTAGCCTTAGCCTAGGGGAGCCCAAAGCCGAGGGGTGCCCTAGCCTGAAGGCTCGGGGAGCCCTAGCCTTATCCTAGGGGAGCCCAAAGCCGAGGGGTGCCCTAGCCTGAAGGCTCGGGGAGCCCTAGCCTTAGCCTAGGGGAGCCCAAAGCCGAGGGGTGCCCTAGCCTGAAGGCTCGGGGAGCCCTAGCCTTAGCCTAGGGGAGCCCAAAGCCGAGGGGTGCCCTAGCCAGAAGGCTCGGGGAGCCCTAGCCTTAGCCTAGGGGAGCCCAAAGCCGAGGGTTGCCCTAGCCAGAAGGCTCGGGGAGCCCTAGCCTTAGCCTAGGGGAGCCCAAAGCCGAGGGGTGCCCTAGCCTGAAGGCTCGGGGAGCCCTAGCCTTAGCCTAGGGGAGCCCAAAGCCGAGGGGTGCCCTAGCCTGAAGGCTCGGGGAGCCCTAGCCTTAGCCTAGGGGAGCCCAAAGCCGAGGGGTGCCCTAGCCTGAAGGCTCGGGGAGCCCTAGCCTTAGCCTAGGGGAGCCCAAAGCCGAGGGGTGCCCTAGCCTGAAGGCTCGGGGAGCCCTAGCCTTAGCCTAGGGGAGCCCAAAGCCGAGGGGTGCCCTAGCCTGAAGGCTCGGGGAGCCCTAGCCTTAGCCTAGGGGAGCCCAAAGCCGACGGGTGCCCTAGCCTGAAGGCTCGGGGAGCCCTAGCCTTAGCCTAGGGGAGCCCAAAGCCGAGGGGTGCCCTAGCATGAAGGCTCGGGGAGCCCTAGCCTTAGCCTAGGGGAGCCCTAGCCTAAAGCCTAGGGGTGCCCTAGCCTGAAGGCTAGGGGAGCCCTAGCCTTAGCCTAGGGGAGCCCTAGCCTAAAGCCTAGGGGTGCACTAGCCTGAAGGCTAGGGGAGCCCTAACCTTAGCCTAGGGGAGCCCAAAGCCTAGGGGTGCCCTAGCCTGAAGGCTAGGGGAGCCCTAGCCTTAGCCTAGGGGAGCCCTAGCCTAAAGCCTAGGGGTGCCCTAGCCTGAAGGCTAGGGGAGCCCTAGCCTTAGCCTAGGGGAGCCCAAAGCCTAGGGGTGCCCTAGCCTGAAGGCTAGGGGAGCCCTAGCCTTAGCCTAGGGGAGCCCTAGCCTAAAGCCTAGGGGTGCCCTAGCCTGAAGGCTAGGGGAGCCCTAGCCTTAGCCTAGGGGAGCCCAAAGCCTAGGGGTGCCCTAGACTGAAGGCTAGGGGAGCCCTAGCCTTAGCCTAGGGGAGCCCTAGCCTAAAGCCTAGGGGTGCCCTAGCCTGAAGGCTAGGGGAGCCCTAGCCTTAGCCTAGGGGAGCCCAAAGCCTAGGGGTGCCCTAGCCTGAAGGCTAGGGGAGCCCTAGCCTTAGCCTAGGGGAGCCCTAGCCTAAAGCCTAGGGGTGCCCTAGCCTGAAGGCTAGGGGAGCCCTAGCCTTAGCCTAGGGGAGCCCAAAGCCTAGGGGTGCCCTAGCCTGAAGGCTAGGGGAGCCCTAGCCTTAGCCTAGGGGAGCCCTAGCCTAAAGCCTAGGGGTGCCCTAGCCTGAAGGCTAGGGGAGCCCTAGCCTTAGCCTAGGGGAGCCCAAAGCCTAGGGGTGCCCTAGCCTGAAGGCTAGGGGAGCCCTAGCCTTAGCCTAGGGGAGCCCTAGCCTAAAGCCTAGGGGTGCCCTAGCCTGAAGGCTAGGGGAGCCCTAGCCTTAGCCTAGGGGAGCCCAAAGCCTAGGGGTGCCCTAGCCTGAAGGCTAGGGGAGCCCTAGCCTTAGCCTAGGGGAGCCCAAAGCCTAGGGGTGCCCTAGCCTGAAGGCTAGGGGAGCCCTAGCCTTAGCCTAGGGGAGCCCTAGCCTAAAGCCTAGGGGTGCCCTAGCCTGAAGGCTAGGGGAGCCCTAGCCTTAGCCTAGGGGAGCCCAAAGCCTAGGGGTGCCCTAGCCTGAAGGCTAGGGGAGCCCTAGCCTTAGCCTAGGGGAGCCCTAGCCTAAAGCCTAGGGGTGCCCTAGCCTGAAGGCTAGGGGAGCCCTAGCCTTAGCCTAGGGGAGCCCAAAGCCTAGGGGAGCCCTAGCCTGAAGGCTAGGGGAGCCCTAGCCTTAGCCTAGGGGAGCCCTAGCCTAAAGCCTAGGGGTGCCCTAGCCTGAAGGCTAGGGGAGCCCTAGCCTTAGCCTAGGGGAGCCCAAAGCCTAGGGGTGCCCTAGCCTGAAGGCTAGGGGAGCCCTAGCCTTAGCCTAGGGGAGCCTAAAGCCTTGGGGTGCCCTAGCCTGAAGGCTAGGGGAGCCCTAGCCTTAGCCTAGGGGAGCCCTAGCCTAAAGCCTAGGGGTGCCCTAGCCTGAAGGCTAGGGGAGCCCTAGCCTTAGCCTAGGGGAGCCTAAAGCCTAGGGGTGCCCTAGCCTGAAGGCTAGGGGAGCCCTAGCCTTAGCCTAGGGGAGCCCTAGCCTAAAGCCTAGGGGTGCCCTAGCCTGAAGGCTAGGGGAGCCCTAGCCTTAGCCTATGGGAGCCTAAAGCCTAGGGGTGCCCTAGCCTGAAGGCTAGGGGAGCCCTAGCCTTAGCCTAGGGGAGCCCTAGCCTAAAGCCTAGGGGTGCCCTAGCCTGAAGGCTAGGGGAGCCCTAGCCTTAGCCTATGGGAGCCTAAAGCCTAGGGGTGCCCTAGCCTGAAGGCTAGGGGAGCCCTAGCCTTAGCCTAGGGGAGCCCTAGCCTAAAGCCTAGGGTGCCCTAGCCTGAACGCTAGGGGAGCCCTAGCCTTAGCCTAGGGGAGCCTAAAGCCTAGGGGTGCCCCAGCCTGAAGGCTAGGGGAGCCCTAGCCTTAGCCTAGGGGAGCCCTAGCCTAGAGCCTAGGGGTGCCCTAGCCTGAAGGCTAGGGGAGCCCTAGCCTTAGCCTAGGGGAGCCTAAAGCCTAGGGTTGCCCTAGCCAGAAGGCTAGGGGAGCCCTAGCCTTAGCCTAGGGGAGCCCTAGCCTAAAGCCTAGGGGTGCCCTAGCCTGAAGGCTAGGGGAGCCCTAGCCTTAGCCTAGGGGAGCCTAAAGCCTAGGGGTGCCGTAGCCTGAAGGCTAGGGGAGCCCTAGCCTTAGCCTAGGGGAGCCCTAGCCTAAAGCCTAGGGGTGCCCTAGCCTGAAGGCTAGGGGAGCCCTAGCCTTAGCCTAGGGGAGCCTAAAGCCTAGGGGTGCCCTAGCCTGAAGGCTAGGGGAGCCCTAGCCTTAGCCTAGGGGAGCCTAAAGCCTAGGAGTGACCTAGCCTGAAGGCTAGGGGAGCCCTAGCCTTAGCCTAGGGGAGCCTAAAGCCTAGGGGTGCCCTAGCCTGAAGGCTAGGGGAGCCCTAGCCTTAGCCTAGGGGAGCCCTAGCCTAAAGCCTAGGGGTGCCCTAGCCTGAAGGCTAGGGGAGCCCTAGCCTTAGCCTAGGGGAGCCTAAAGCCTAGGGGTGCCCTGCCTGAAGGCTAGGGGAGCCCTAGCCTTAGCCTAGGGGAGCCCTAGCCTAAAGCCAAGGGGTGCCCTAGCCTGAAGGCTAGGGGAGCCCTCGCCTTAGCCTAGGGGAGCCTAAAGCCTAGGGGTGCCCTAGCCTGAAGGCTAGGGGAGCCCTAGCCTTAGCCTAGGGGAGCCCTAGCTAAAGCCTAGGGGTGCCCTAGCCTGAAGGCTAGGGGAGCCCTCGCCTTAGCCTAGGGGAGCCTAAAGCCTAGGAGTGCCCTAGCCTGAAGGCTAGGGGATCCCTAGCCTTAGCCTAGGGGAGCCCTAGCCTAAAGCCTAGGGGTGCCCTAGCCTGAAGGCTAGGGGAGCCCTCGCCTTAGCCTAGGGGAGCCTAAAGCCTAGGGGTGCCCTAGCCTGAAGGCTAGGGGAGCCCTAGCCTTAGCCTAGGGGAGCCCTAGCCTAAAGCCTAGGGGTGCCCTAGCCTGAAGGCTAGGGGAGCCCTCGCCTTAGCCTAGGGGAGCCTAAAGCCTAGGGGTGCCCTAGCCTGAAGGCTAGGGGAGCCCTAGCCTTAGCCTAGGGGAGCCCTAGCCTAAAGCCTAGGGGTGCCCTAGCCTGAAGGCTAGGGGAGCCCTCGCCTTAGCCTAGGGGAGCCTAAAGCCTAGGGGTGCCCTAGCCTGAAGGCTAGGGGAGCCCTAGCCTTAGCCTAGGGGAGCCCTAGCCTAAAGCCTAGGGGTGCCCTAGCCTGAAGTCTAGGGGAGCCCTAGCCTTAGCCTAGGGGAGCCCTAGCCTAAAGCCTAGGGGTGCCCTAGCCTGAAGGCTAGGGGAGCCCTCGCCTTAGCCTAGGGGAGCCTAAAGCCTAGGGGTGCCCTAGCCTGAAGGCTAGGGGAGCCCTCGCCTTAGCCTAGGGGAGCCTAAAGCCTAGGGGTGCCCTAGCCTGAAGGCTAGGGGAGCCCTCGCCTTAGCCTAGGGGAGCCTAAAGCCTAGGGGTGCCCTAGCCTGAAGGCTAGGGGAGCCCTAGCCTTAGCCTAGGGGAGCCTAAAGCCTAGGGGTGCCCTAGCCTGAAGGCTAGGGGAGCCCTAGCCTTAGCCTAGGGGAGCCTAAAGCCTAGGGGTGCCCTAGCCTGAAGGCTAGGGGAGCCCTAGCCTTAGCCTAGGGGAGCCTAAAGCCTAGGGGTGCCCTAGCCTGAAGGCTAGGGGAGCTCTAGCCTTAGCCTAGGGGAGCCTAAAGCCTAGGGGTGCCCTAGCCTGAAGGCTAGGGGAGCCCTAGCCTTAGCCTAGGGGAGCCTAAAGCCTAGGGGTGTCCTAGCCTGAAGGCTAGGGGAGCCCTAGCCTTAGCCTAGGGGAGCCCTAGCCTAAAGCCTTGGGGTGCCCTAGCCTGAAGGCTACGGGAGCCTAAAGCCTAGGGGTGCCCTAGCCTGAACGCTAGGGGAGCCCTAGCCTTAGCCTAGGGGAGCCCTAGCCTAAAGCCTAGGGGTGCCCTAGCCTGAAGGCTAGGGGAGCCCTAGCCTTAGCCTAGGGGAGCCTAAAGCCTAGGGGTGCCCTAGCCTGAAGGCTAGGGGAGCCCTAGCCTTAGCCTAGGGGAGCCCTAGCCTAAAGCCTAGGGGTGCCCTAGCCTGAAGGCTAGGGGAGCCCTAGCCTTAGCCTAGGGGAGCCTAAAGCCTAGGGGTGCCCTAGCCTGAAGGCTAGGGGAGCCCTAGCCTTAGCCTAGGGGAGCCTAAAGCCTAGGGGTGCCCTAGCCTGAAGGCTAGGGGAGCCCTAGCCTTAGCCTAGGGGAGCCCTAGCCTAAAGCCTAGGGGTGCCCTAGCCTGAAGGCTAGGGGAGCCCTAGCCTTAGCCTAGGGGAGCCTAAAGCCTAGGGGTGCCCTAGCCTGAAGGCTAGGGGAGCCCTAGCCTTAGCCTAGGGGAGCCTAAAGCCTAGGGGTGCCCTAGCCTGAAGGCTAGGGGAGCCCTAGCCTTAGCCTAGGGGAGCCCTAGCCTAAAGCCTAGGGGTGCCCTAGCCTGAAGGCTAGGGGAGCCCTAGCCTTAGCCTAGGGGAGCCTAAAGCCTAGGGGTGCCCTAGCCTGAAGGCTAGGGGAGCCCTAGACTTAGCCTAGGGGAGCCGTAGCCTAAAGCCTAGGGGTGCCCTAGCCTGAAGGCTAGGGGAGCCCTAGCCTTAGCCTAGGGGAGCCTAAAGCCTAGGGGTGCCCTAGCCTGAAGGCTAGGGGAGCCCTAGCCTAAAGCCTAGGGGTGCCCTAGCCTGAAGGCTAGGGGAGCCCTAGCCTTAGCCTAGGGGAGCCTAAAGCCTAGGGGTGCCCTAGCCTGAAGGCTAGGGGAGCCCTAGCCTTAGCCTAGGGGAGCCCTAGCCTAAAGCCTAGGGGTGCCCTAGCCTGAAGGCTAGGGGAGCCCTAGCCTTAGCCTAGGGGAGCCCAAAGCCTAGGGGTGCCCTAGCCTGAAGGCTAGGGGAGCCCTAGCCTTAGCCTAGGGGAGCCCTAGCCTAAAGCCTAGGGGTGCCCTAGCCTGAAGGCTAGGGGAGCCCTAGCCTTAGCCTAGGGGAGCCCAAAGCCTAGGGGTGCCCTAGCCTGAAGGCTAGGGGAGCCCTAGCCTTAGCCTAGGGGAGCCCTAGCCTAAAGCCTAGGGGTGCCCTAGCCTGAAGGCTAGGGGAGCCCTAGCCTTAGCCTAGGGGAGCCCAAAGCCTAGGGGTGCCCTAGCCTGAAGGCTAGGGGAGCCCTAGCCTTAGCCTAGGGGAGCCTAAAGCCTAGGGGTGCCCTAGCCTGAAGGCTAGGGGAGCCCTAGCCTTAGCCTAGGGGAGCCCTAGCCTAAAGCCTAGGGGTGCCCTAGCCTGAAGGCTAGGGGAGCCCTAGCCTTAGCCTAGGGGAGCCCAAAGCCTAGGGGTGCCCTAGCCTGAAGGCTCGGGGAGCCCTAGCCTTAGCTTAGGGGAGCCCAAAGCCGAGGGGTGCCCTAGCCTGAAGGCTCGGGGAGCCCTAGCCTTAGCCTAGGGGAGCCCAAAGCCTAGGGGTGCCCTAGCCTGAAGGCTCGGGGAGCCCTAGCCTTAGCCTAGGGGAGCCCAAAGCCTAGGGGTGCCCTAGCCTGAAGGCTCGGGGAGCCCTAGCCTTAACCTAGGGGAGCCCAAAGCCTAGGGGTGCCCTAGCCTGAAGGCTCGGGGAGCCCTAGCCTTAGCCTAGGGGAGCCCAAAGCCTAGGGGTGCCCTAGCCTGAAGGCTCGGGGAGCCCTAGCCTTAGCCTAGGGGAGCCCAAAGCCGAGGGGTGCCCTAGCCTGAAGGCTCGGGGAGCCCTAGCCTTAGCCTAGGGGTGCCCAAAGCCTAGGGGTGCCCTAGCCTGAAGGCTCGGGGAGCCCTAGCCTTAGCCTAGGGGAGCCCAAAGCCTAGGGGTGCCCTAGCCTGAAGGCTCGGGGAGCCCTAGCCTTAGCCTAGGGGAGCCCAAAGCCTAGGGGTGCCCTAGCCTGAAGGCTAGGGGAGCCCTAGCCTTAGCCTAGGGGAGCCCTAGCCTAAAGCCTAGGGGTGCCCTAGCCTGAAGGCTAGGGGAGCCCTAGCCTTAGCCTAGGGGAGCCCAAAGCCTAGGGGTGCCCTAGCCTGAAGGCTAGGGGAGCCCTAGCCTTAGCCTAGGGGAGCCCTAGCCTAAAGCCTAGGGGTGCCCTAGCCTGAAGGCTAGGGGAGCCCTAGCCTTAGCCTAGGGGAGCCCAAAGCCTAGGGGAGCCCTAGCCTGAAGGCTAGGGGAGCCCTAGCCTTAGCCTAGGGGAGCCCTAGCCTAAAGCCTAGGGGTGCCCTAGCCTGAAGGCTAGGGGAGCCCTAGCCTTAGCCTAGGGGAGCCCAAAGCCTAGGGGTGCCCTAGCCTGAAGGCTAGGGGAGCCCTAGCCTTAGCCTAGGGGAGCCTAAAGCCTTGGGGTGCCCTAGCCTGAAGGCTAGGGGAGCCCTAGCCTTAGCCTAGGGGAGCCCTAGCCTAAAGCCTAGGGGTGCCCTAGCCTGAAGGCTAGGGGAGCCCTAGCCTTAGCCTAGGGGAGCCTAAAGCCTAGGGGTGCCCTAGCCTGAAGGCTAGGGGAGCCCTAGCCTTAGCCTAGGGGAGCCCTAGCCTAAAGCCTAGGGGTGCCCTAGCCTGAAGGCTAGGGGAGCCCTAGCCTTAGCCTAGGGGAGCCTAAAGCCTAGGGGTGCCCTAGCCTGAAGGCTACGGGAGCCCTAGCCTTAGCCTAGGGGAGCCCTAGCCTAAAGCCTAGGGGTGCCCTAGCCTGAAGGCTAGGGGAGCCCTAGCCTTAGCCTAGGGGAGCCTAAAGCCTAGGGGTGCCCTAGCCTGAAGGCTAGGGGAGCCCTAGCCTTAGCCTAGGGGAGCCTAAAGCCTAGGGGTGCCCTAGCCTGAAGGCTAGGGGAGCCCTAGCCTTAGCCTAGGGGAGCCCTAGCCTAAAGCCTAGGGGTGCCCTAGCCTGAAGGCTAGGGGAGCCCTAGCCTTAGCCTATGGGAGCCTAAAGCCTAGGGGTGCCCTAGCCTGAAGGCTAGGGGAGCCCTAGCCTTAGCCTAGGGGAGCCTAAAGCCTAGGGGTGCCCTAGCCTGAAGGCTAGGGGAGCCCTAGCCTTAGCCTAGGGGAGCCTAAAGCCTAGGGGTGCCCTAGCCTGAAGGCTAGGGGAGCCCTAGCCTTAGCCTAGGGGAGCCTAAAGCCTAGGGGTGCCCTAGCCTGAAGGCTAGGGGAGCCCTAGCCTTAGCCTAGGGGAGCCTAAAGCCTAGGGGTGCCCTAGCCTGAAGGCTAGGGGAGCTCTAGCCTTAGCCTAGGGGAGCCTAAAGCCTAGGGGTGCCCTAGCCTGAAGGCTAGGGGAGCCCTAGCCTTAGCCTAGGGGAGCCTAAAGCCTAGGGGTGTCCTAGCCTGAAGGCTAGGGGAGCCCTAGCCTTAGCCTAGGGGAGCCCTAGCCTAAAGCCTTGGGGTGCCCTAGCCTGAAGGCTACGGGAGCCTAAAGCCTAGGGGTGCCCTAGCCTGAACGCTAGGGGAGCCCTAGCCTTAGCCTAGGGGAGCCCTAGCCTAAAGCCTAGGGGTGCCCTAGCCTGAAGGCTAGGGGAGCCCTAGCCTTAGCCTAGGGGAGCCTAAAGCCTAGGGGTGCCCTAGCCTGAAGGCTAGGGGAGCCCTAGCCTTAGCCTAGGGGAGCCCTAGCCTAAAGCCTAGGGGTGCCCTAGCCTGAAGGCTAGGGGAGCCCTAGCCTTAGCCTAGGGGAGCCTAAAGCCTAGGGGTGCCCTAGCCTGAAGGCTAGGGGAGCCCTAGCCTTAGCCTAGGGGAGCCTAAAGCCTAGGGGTGCCCTAGCCTGAAGGCTAGGGGAGCCCTAGCCTTAGCCTAGGGGAGCCCTAGCCTAAAGCCTAGGGGTGCCCTAGCCTGAAGGCTAGGGGAGCCCTAGCCTTAGCCTAGGGGAGCCTAAAGCCTAGGGGTGCCCTAGCCTGAAGGCTAGGGGAGCCCTAGCCTTAGCCTAGGGGAGCCTAAAGCCTAGGGGTGCCCTAGCCTGAAGGCTAGGGGAGCCCTAGCCTTAGCCTAGGGGAGCCCTAGCCTAAAGCCTAGGGGTGCCCTAGCCTGAAGGCTAGGGGAGCCCTAGCCTTAGCCTAGGGGAGCCTAAAGCCTAGGGGTGCCCTAGCCTGAAGGCTAGGGGAGCCCTAGACTTAGCCTAGGGGAGCCGTAGCCTAAAGCCTAGGGGTGCCCTAGCCTGAAGGCTAGGGGAGCCCTAGCCTTAGCCTAGGGGAGCCTAAAGCCTAGGGGTGCCCTAGCCTGAAGGCTAGGGGAGCCCTAGCCTAAAGCCTAGGGGTGCCCTAGCCTGAAGGCTAGGGGAGCCCTAGCCTTAGCCTAGGGGAGCCTAAAGCCTAGGGGTGCCCTAGCCTGAAGGCTAGGGGAGCCCTAGCCTTAGCCTAGGGGAGCCCTAGCCTAAAGCCTAGGGGTGCCCTAGCCTGAAGGCTAGGGGAGCCCTAGCCTTAGCCTAGGGGAGCCCAAAGCCTAGGGGTGCCCTAGCCTGAAGGCTAGGGGAGCCCTAGCCTTAGCCTAGGGGAGCCCTAGCCTAAAGCCTAGGGGTGCCCTAGCCTGAAGGCTAGGGGAGCCCTAGCCTTAGCCTAGGGGAGCCCAAAGCCTAGGGGTGCCCTAGCCTGAAGGCTAGGGGAGCCCTAGCCTTAGCCTAGGGGAGCCCTAGCCTAAAGCCTAGGGGTGCCCTAGCCTGAAGGCTAGGGGAGCCCTAGCCTTAGCCTAGGGGAGCCCAAAGCCTAGGGGTGCCCTAGCCTGAAGGCTAGGGGAGCCCTAGCCTTAGCCTAGGGGAGCCTAAAGCCTAGGGGTGCCCTAGCCTGAAGGCTAGGGGAGCCCTAGCCTTAGCCTAGGGGAGCCCTAGCCTAAAGCCTAGGGGTGCCCTAGCCTGAAGGCTAGGGGAGCCCTAGCCTTAGCCTAGGGGAGCCCAAAGCCTAGGGGTGCCCTAGCCTGAAGGCTCGGGGAGCCCTAGCCTTAGCTTAGGGGAGCCCAAAGCCGAGGGGTGCCCTAGCCTGAAGGCTCGGGGAGCCCTAGCCTTAGCCTAGGGGAGCCCAAAGCCTAGGGGTGCCCTAGCCTGAAGGCTCGGGGAGCCCTAGCCTTAGCCTAGGGGAGCCCAAAGCCTAGGGGTGCCCTAGCCTGAAGGCTCGGGGAGCCCTAGCCTTAACCTAGGGGAGCCCAAAGCCTAGGGGTGCCCTAGCCTGAAGGCTCGGGGAGCCCTAGCCTTAGCCTAGGGGAGCCCAAAGCCTAGGGGTGCCCTAGCCTGAAGGCTCGGGGAGCCCTAGCCTTAGCCTAGGGGAGCCCAAAACCGAGGGGTGCCCTAGCCTGAAGGCTCGGGGAGCCCTAGCCTTAGCCTAGGGGTGCCCAAAGCCTAGGGGTGCCCTAGCCTGAAGGCTCGGGGAGCCCTAGCCTTAGCCTAGGGGAGCCCAAAGCCTAGGGGTGCCCTAGCCTGAAGGCTCGGGGAGCCCTAGCCTTAGCCTAGGGGAGCCCAAAGCCTAGGGGTGCCCTAGCCTGAAGGCTAGGGGAGCCCTAGCCTTAGCCTAGGGGAGCCCTAGCCTAAAGCCTAGGGGTGCCCTAGCCTGAAGGCTAGGGGAGCCCTAGCCTTAGCCTAGGGGAGCCCAAAGCCTAGGGGTGCCCTAGCCTGAAGGCTAGGGGAGCCCTAGCCTTAGCCTAGGGGAGCCCTAGCCTAAAGCCTAGGGGTGCCCTAGCCTGAAGGCTAGGGGAGCCCTAGCCTTAGCCTAGGGGAGCCCAAAGCCTAGGGGAGCCCTAGCCTGAAGGCTAGGGGAGCCCTAGCCTTAGCCTAGGGGAGCCCTAGCCTAAAGCCTAGGGGTGCCCTAGCCTGAAGGCTAGGGGAGCCCTAGCCTTAGCCTAGGGGAGCCCAAAGCCTAGGGGTGCCCTAGCCTGAAGGCTAGGGGAGCCCTAGCCTTAGCCTAGGGGAGCCTAAAGCCTTGGGGTGCCCTAGCCTGAAGGCTAGGGGAGCCCTAGCCTTAGCCTAGGGGAGCCCAAAGCCTAGGGGTGCCCTAGCCTGAAGGCTAGGGGAGCCCTAGCCTTAGCCTAGGGGAGCCCTAGCCTAAAGCCTAGGGGTGCCCTAGCCTGAAGGCTAGGGGAGCCCTAGCCTTAGCCTAGGGGAGCCCAAAGCCTAGGGGTGCCCTAGCCTGAAGGCTAGGGGAGCCCTAGCCTTAGCCTAGGGGAGCCTAAAGCCTAGGGGTGCCCTAGCCTGAAGGCTAGGGGAGCCCTAGCCTTAGCCTAGGGGAGCCCTAGCCTAAAGCCTAGGGGTGCCCTAGCCTGAAGGCTAGGGGAGCCCTAGCCTTAGCCTAGGGGAGCCCAAAGCCTAGGGGTGCCCTAGCCTGAAGGCTCGGGGAGCCCTAGCCTTAGCTTAGGGGAGCCCAAAGCCGAGGGGTGCCCTAGCCTGAAGGCTCGGGGAGCCCTAGCCTTAGCCTAGGGGAGCCCAAAGCCTAGGGGTGCCCTAGCCTGAAGGCTCGGGGAGCCCTAGCCTTAGCCTAGGGGAGCCCAAAGCCTAGGGGTGCCCTAGCCTGAAGGCTCGGGGAGCCCTAGCCTTAACCTAGGGGAGCCCAAAGCCTAGGGGTGCCCTAGCCTGAAGGCTCGGGGAGCCCTAGCCTTAGCCTAGGGGAGCCCAAAGCCTAGGGGTGCCCTAGCCTGAAGGCTCGGGGAGCCCTAGCCTTAGCCTAGGGGAGCCCAAAGCCGAGGGGTGCCCTAGCCTGAAGGCTCGGGGAGCCCTAGCCTTAGCCTAGGGGTGCCCAAAGCCTAGGGGTGCCCTAGCCTGAAGGCTCGGGGAGCCCTAGCCTTAGCCTAGGGGAGCCCAAAGCCTAGGGGTGCCCTAGCCTGAAGGCTCGGGGAGCCCTAGCCTTAGCCTAGGGGAGCCCAAAGCCTAGGGGTGCCCTAGCCTGAAGGCTAGGGGAGCCCTAGCCTTAGCCTAGGGGAGCCCTAGCCTAAAGCCTAGGGGTGCCCTAGCCTGAAGGCTAGGGGAGCCCTAGCCTTAGCCTAGGGGAGCCCAAAGCCTAGGGGTGCCCTAGCCTGAAGGCTAGGGGAGCCCTAGCCTTAGCCTAGGGGAGCCCTAGCCTAAAGCCTAGGGGTGCCCTAGCCTGAAGGCTAGGGGAGCCCTAGCCTTAGCCTAGGGGAGCCCAAAGCCTAGGGGAGCCCTAGCCTGAAGGCTAGGGGAGCCCTAGCCTTAGCCTAGGGGAGCCCTAGCCTAAAGCCTAGGGGTGCCCTAGCCTGAAGGCTAGGGGAGCCCTAGCCTTAGCCTAGGGGAGCCCAAAGCCTAGGGGTGCCCTAGCCTGAAGGCTAGGGGAGCCCTAGCCTTAGCCTAGGGGAGCCTAAAGCCTTGGGGTGCCCTAGCCTGAAGGCTAGGGGAGCCCTAGCCTTAGCCTAGGGGAGCCCTAGCCTAAAGCCTAGGGGTGCCCTAGCCTGAAGGCTAGGGGAGCCCTAGCCTTAGCCTAGGGGAGCCTAAAGCCTAGGGGTGCCCTAGCCTGAAGGCTAGGGGAGCCCTAGCCTTAGCCTAGGGGAGCCCTAGCCTAAAGCCTAGGGGTGCCCTAGCCTGAAGGCTAGGGGAGCCCTAGCCTTAGCCTAGGGGAGCCTAAAGCCTAGGGGTGCCCTAGCCTGAAGGCTACGGGAGCCCTAGCCTTAGCCTAGGGGAGCCCTAGCCTAAAGCCTAGGGGTGCCCTAGCCTGAAGGCTAGGGGAGCCCTAGCCTTAGCCTAGGGGAGCCTAAAGCCTAGGGGTGCCCTAGCCTGAAGGCTAGGGGAGCCCTAGCCTTAGCCTAGGGGAGCCTAAAGCCTAGGGGTGCCCTAGCCTGAAGGCTAGGGGAGCCCTAGCCTTAGCCTAGGGGAGCCCTAGCCTAAAGCCTAGGGGTGCCCTAGCCTGAAGGCTAGGGGAGCCCTAGCCTTAGCCTATGGGAGCCTAAAGCCTAGGGGTGCCCTAGCCTGAAGGCTAGGGGAGCCCTAGCCTTAGCCTAGGGGAGCCTAAAGCCTAGGGGTGCCCTAGCCTGAAGGCTAGGGGAGCCCTAGCCTTAGCCTAGGGGAGCCTAAAGCCTAGGGGTGCCCTAGCCTGAAGGCTAGGGGAGCCCTAGCCTTAGCCTAGGGGAGCCTAAAGCCTAGGGGTGCCCTAGCCTGAAGGCTAGGGGAGCCCTAGCCTTAGCCTAGGGGAGCCTAAAGCCTAGGGGTGCCCTAGCCTGAAGGCTAGGGGAGCTCTAGCCTTAGCCTAGGGGAGCCTAAAGCCTAGGGGTGCCCTAGCCTGAAGGCTAGGGGAGCCCTAGCCTTAGCCTAGGGGAGCCTAAAGCCTAGGGGTGTCCTAGCCTGAAGGCTAGGGGAGCCCTAGCCTTAGCCTAGGGGAGCCCTAGCCTAAAGCCTTGGGGTGCCCTAGCCTGAAGGCTACGGGAGCCTAAAGCCTAGGGGTGCCCTAGCCTGAACGCTAGGGGAGCCCTAGCCTTAGCCTAGGGGAGCCCTAGCCTAAAGCCTAGGGGTGCCCTAGCCTGAAGGCTAGGGGAGCCCTAGCCTTAGCCTAGGGGAGCCTAAAGCCTAGGGGTGCCCTAGCCTGAAGGCTAGGGGAGCCCTAGCCTTAGCCTAGGGGAGCCCTAGCCTAAAGCCTAGGGGTGCCCTAGCCTGAAGGCTAGGGGAGCCCTAGCCTTAGCCTAGGGGAGCCTAAAGCCTAGGGGTGCCCTAGCCTGAAGGCTAGGGGAGCCCTAGCCTTAGCCTAGGGGAGCCTAAAGCCTAGGGGTGCCCTAGCCTGAAGGCTAGGGGAGCCCTAGCCTTAGCCTAGGGGAGCCCTAGCCTAAAGCCTAGGGGTGCCCTAGCCTGAAGGCTAGGGGAGCCCTAGCCTTAGCCTAGGGGAGCCTAAAGCCTAGGGGTGCCCTAGCCTGAAGGCTAGGGGAGCCCTAGCCTTAGCCTAGGGGAGCCTAAAGCCTAGGGGTGCCCTAGCCTGAAGGCTAGGGGAGCCCTAGCCTTAGCCTAGGGGAGCCCTAGCCTAAAGCCTAGGGGTGCCCTAGCCTGAAGGCTAGGGGAGCCCTAGCCTTAGCCTAGGGGAGCCTAAAGCCTAGGGGTGCCCTAGCCTGAAGGCTAGGGGAGCCCTAGACTTAGCCTAGGGGAGCCGTAGCCTAAAGCCTAGGGGTGCCCTAGCCTGAAGGCTAGGGGAGCCCTAGCCTTAGCCTAGGGGAGCCTAAAGCCTAGGGGTGCCCTAGCCTGAAGGCTAGGGGAGCCCTAGCCTAAAGCCTAGGGGTGCCCTAGCCTGAAGGCTAGGGGAGCCCTAGCCTTAGCCTAGGGGAGCCTAAAGCCTAGGGGTGCCCTAGCCTGAAGGCTAGGGGAGCCCTAGCCTTAGCCTAGGGGAGCCCTAGCCTAAAGCCTAGGGGTGCCCTAGCCTGAAGGCTAGGGGAGCCCTAGCCTTAGCCTAGGGGAGCCCAAAGCCTAGGGGTGCCCTAGCCTGAAGGCTAGGGGAGCCCTAGCCTTAGCCTAGGGGAGCCCTAGCCTAAAGCCTAGGGGTGCCCTAGCCTGAAGGCTAGGGGAGCCCTAGCCTTAGCCTAGGGGAGCCCAAAGCCTAGGGGTGCCCTAGCCTGAAGGCTAGGGGAGCCCTAGCCTTAGCCTAGGGGAGCCCTAGCCTAAAGCCTAGGGGTGCCCTAGCCTGAAGGCTAGGGGAGCCCTAGCCTTAGCCTAGGGGAGCCCAAAGCCTAGGGGTGCCCTAGCCTGAAGGCTAGGGGAGCCCTAGCCTTAGCCTAGGGGAGCCTAAAGCCTAGGGGTGCCCTAGCCTGAAGGCTAGGGGAGCCCTAGCCTTAGCCTAGGGGAGCCCTAGCCTAAAGCCTAGGGGTGCCCTAGCCTGAAGGCTAGGGGAGCCCTAGCCTTAGCCTAGGGGAGCCCAAAGCCTAGGGGTGCCCTAGCCTGAAGGCTCGGGGAGCCCTAGCCTTAGCTTAGGGGAGCCCAAAGCCGAGGGGTGCCCTAGCCTGAAGGCTCGGGGAGCCCTAGCCTTAGCCTAGGGGAGCCCAAAGCCTAGGGGTGCCCTAGCCTGAAGGCTCGGGGAGCCCTAGCCTTAGCCTAGGGGAGCCCAAAGCCTAGGGGTGCCCTAGCCTGAAGGCTCGGGGAGCCCTAGCCTTAACCTAGGGGAGCCCAAAGCCTAGGGGTGCCCTAGCCTGAAGGCTCGGGGAGCCCTAGCCTTAGCCTAGGGGAGCCCAAAGCCTAGGGGTGCCCTAGCCTGAAGGCTCGGGGAGCCCTAGCCTTAGCCTAGGGGAGCCCAAAACCGAGGGGTGCCCTAGCCTGAAGGCTCGGGGAGCCCTAGCCTTAGCCTAGGGGTGCCCAAAGCCTAGGGGTGCCCTAGCCTGAAGGCTCGGGGAGCCCTAGCCTTAGCCTAGGGGAGCCCAAAGCCTAGGGGTGCCCTAGCCTGAAGGCTCGGGGAGCCCTAGCCTTAGCCTAGGGGAGCCCAAAGCCTAGGGGTGCCCTAGCCTGAAGGCTAGGGGAGCCCTAGCCTTAGCCTAGGGGAGCCCTAGCCTAAAGCCTAGGGGTGCCCTAGCCTGAAGGCTAGGGGAGCCCTAGCCTTAGCCTAGGGGAGCCCAAAGCCTAGGGGTGCCCTAGCCTGAAGGCTAGGGGAGCCCTAGCCTTAGCCTAGGGGAGCCCTAGCCTAAAGCCTAGGGGTGCCCTAGCCTGAAGGCTAGGGGAGCCCTAGCCTTAGCCTAGGGGAGCCCAAAGCCTAGGGGAGCCCTAGCCTGAAGGCTAGGGGAGCCCTAGCCTTAGCCTAGGGGAGCCCTAGCCTAAAGCCTAGGGGTGCCCTAGCCTGAAGGCTAGGGGAGCCCTAGCCTTAGCCTAGGGGAGCCCAAAGCCTAGGGGTGCCCTAGCCTGAAGGCTAGGGGAGCCCTAGCCTTAGCCTAGGGGAGCCTAAAGCCTTGGGGTGCCCTAGCCTGAAGGCTAGGGGAGCCCTAGCCTTAGCCTAGGGGAGCCCTAGCCTAAAGCCTAGGGGTGCCCTAGCCTGAAGGCTAGGGGAGCCCTAGCCTTAGCCTAGGGGAGCCTAAAGCCTAGGGGTGCCCTAGCCTGAAGGCTAGGGGAGCCCTAGCCTTAGCCTAGGGGAGCCCTAGCCTAAAGCCTAGGGGTGCCCTAGCCTGAAGGCTAGGGGAGCCCTAGCCTTAGCCTAGGGGAGCCTAAAGCCTAGGGGTGCCCTAGCCTGAAGGCTACGGGAGCCCTAGCCTTAGCCTAGGGGAGCCCTAGCCTAAAGCCTAGGGGTGCCCTAGCCTGAAGGCTAGGGGAGCCCTAGCCTTAGCCTAGGGGAGCCTAAAGCCTAGGGGTGCCCTAGCCTGAAGGCTAGGGGAGCCCTAGCCTTAGCCTAGGGGAGCCTAAAGCCTAGGGGTGCCCTAGCCTGAAGGCTAGGGGAGCCCTAGCCTTAGCCTAGGGGAGCCCTAGCCTAAAGCCTAGGGGTGGCCTAGCCTGAAGGCTAGGGGAGCCCTAGCCTTAGCCTATGGGAGCCTAAAGCCTAGGGGTGCCCTAGCCTGAAGGCTAGGGGAGCCCTAGCCTTAGCCTAGGGGAGCCCAAGCCTAAAGCCTAGGGGTGCCCTAGCCTGAAGGCTAGGGGAGCCCTAGCCTTAGCCTATGGGAGCCTAAAGCCTAGGGGTGCCCTAGCCTGAAGGCTAGGGGAGCCCTAGCCTTAGCCTAGGGGAGCCCTAGCCTAAAGCCTAGGGTGCCCTAGCCTGAAGGCTAGGGGAGCCCTAGCCTTAGCCTAGGGGAGCCTAAAGCCTAGGGGTGCCCCAGCCTGAAGGCTAGGGGAGCCCTAGCCTTAGCCTAGGGGAGCCCTAGCCTAGAGCCTAGGGGTGCCCTAGCCTGAAGGCTAGGGGAGCCCTAGCCTTAGCCTAGGGGAGCCTAAAGCCTAGGGTTGCCCTAGCCAGAAGGCTAGGGGAGCCCTAGCCTTAGCCTAGGGGAGCCCTAGCCTAAAGCCTAGGGGTGCCCTAGCCTGAAGGCTAGGGGAGCCCTAGCCTTAGCCTAGGGGAGCCTAAAGCCTAGGGGTGCCGTAGCCTGAAGGCTAGGGGAGCCCTAGCCTTAGCCTAGGGGAGCCCTAGCCTAAAGCCTAGGGGTGCCCTAGCCTGAAGGCTAGGGGAGCCCTAGCCTTAGCCTAGGGGAGCCTAAAGCCTAGGGGTGCCCTAGCCTGAAGGCTAGGGGAGCCCTAGCCTTAGCCTAGGGGAGCCTAAAGCCTAGGAGTGACCTAGCCTGAAGGCTAGGGGAGCCCTAGCCTTAGCCTAGGGGAGCCTAAAGCCTAGGGGTGCCCTAGCCTGAAGGCTAGGGGAGCCCTAGCCTTAGCCTAGGGGAGCCCTAGCCTAAAGCCTAGGGGTGCCCTAGCCTGAAGGCTAGGGGAGCCCTAGCCTTAGCCTAGGGGAGCCTAAAGCCTAGGGGTGCCCTGCCTGAAGGCTAGGGGAGCCCTAGCCTTAGCCTAGGGGAGCCCTAGCCTAAAGCCAAGGGGTGCCCTAGCCTGAAGGCTAGGGGAGCCCTCGCCTTAGCCTAGGGGAGCCTAAAGCCTAGGGGTGCCCTAGCCTGAAGGCTAGGGGAGCCCTAGCCTTAGCCTAGGGGAGCCCTAGCTAAAGCCTAGGGGTGCCCTAGCCTGAAGGCTAGGGGAGCCCTCGCCTTAGCCTAGGGGAGCCTAAAGCCTAGGGGTGCCCTAGCCTGAAGGCTAGGGGATCCCTAGCCTTAGCCTAGGGGAGCCCTAGCCTAAAGCCTAGGGGTGCCCTAGCCTGAAGGCTAGGGGAGCCCTCGCCTTAGCCTAGGGGAGCCTAAAGCCTAGGGGTGCCCTAGCCTGAAGGCTAGGGGAGCCCTAGCCTTAGCCTAGGGGAGCCCTAGCCTAAAGCCTAGGGGTGCCCTAGCCTGAAGGCTAGGGGAGCCCTCGCCTTAGCCTAGGGGAGCCTAAAGCCTAGGGGTGCCCTAGCCTGAAGGCTAGGGGAGCCCTAGCCTTAGCCTAGGGGAGCCCTAGCCTAAAGCCTAGGGGTGCCCTAGCCTGAAGGCTAGGGGAGCCCTCGCCTTAGCCTAGGGGAGCCTAAAGCCTAGGGGTGCCCTAGCCTGAAGGCTAGGGGAGCCCTAGCCTTAGCCTAGGGGAGCCCTAGCCTAAAGCCTAGGGGTGCCCTAGCCTGAAGTCTAGGGGAGCCCTAGCCTTAGCCTAGGGGAGCCCTAGCCTAAAGCCTAGGGGTGCCCTAGCCTGAAGGCTAGGGGAGCCCTCGCCTTAGCCTAGGGGAGCCTAAAGCCTAGGGGTGCCCTAGCCTGAAGGCTAGGGGAGCCCTCGCCTTAGCCTAGGGGAGCCTAAAGCCTAGGGGTGCCCTAGCCTGAAGGCTAGGGGAGCCCTCGCCTTAGCCTAGGGGAGCCTAAAGCCTAGGGGTGCCCTAGCCTGAAGGCTAGGGGAGCCCTCGCCTTAGCCTAGGGGAGCCTAAAGCCTAGGGGTGCCCTAGCCTGAAGGCTAGGGGAGCCCTAGCCTTAGCCTAGGGGAGCCTAAAGCCTAGGGGTGCCCTAGCCTGAAGGCTAGGGGAGCCCTAGCCTTAGCCTAGGGGAGCCTAAAGCCTAGGGGTGCCCTAGCCTGAAGGCTAGGGGAGCCCTAGCCTTAGCCTAGGGGAGCCTAAAGCCTAGGGGTGCCCTAGCCTGAAGGCTAGGGGAGCTCTAGCCTTAGCCTAGGGGAGCCTAAAGCCTAGGGGTGCCCTAGCCTGAAGGCTAGGGGAGCCCTAGCCTTAGCCTAGGGGAGCCTAAAGCCTAGGGGTGTCCTAGCCTGAAGGCTAGGGGAGCCCTAGCCTTAGCCTAGGGGAGCCCTAGCCTAAAGCCTTGGGGTGCCCTAGCCTGAAGGCTACGGGAGCCTAAAGCCTAGGGGTGCCCTAGCCTGAACGCTAGGGGAGCCCTAGCCTTAGCCTAGGGGAGCCCTAGCCTAAAGCCTAGGGGTGCCCTAGCCTGAAGGCTAGGGGAGCCCTAGCCTTAGCCTAGGGGAGCCTAAAGCCTAGGGGTGCCCTAGCCTGAAGGCTAGGGGAGCCCTAGCCTTAGCCTAGGGGAGCCCTAGCCTAAAGCCTAGGGGTGCCCTAGCCTGAAGGCTAGGGGAGCCCTAGCCTTAGCCTAGGGGAGCCTAAAGCCTAGGGGTGCCCTAGCCTGAAGGCTAGGGGAGCCCTAGCCTTAGCCTAGGGGAGCCTAAAGCCTAGGGGTGCCCTAGCCTGAAGGCTAGGGGAGCCCTAGCCTTAGCCTAGGGGAGCCCTAGCCTAAAGCCTAGGGGTGCCCTAGCCTGAAGGCTAGGGGAGCCCTAGCCTTAGCCTAGGGGAGCCTAAAGCCTAGGGGTGCCCTAGCCTGAAGGCTAGGGGAGCCCTAGCCTTAGCCTAGGGGAGCCTAAAGCCTAGGGGTGCCCTAGCCTGAAGGCTAGGGGAGCCCTAGCCTTAGCCTAGGGGAGCCCTAGCCTAAAGCCTAGGGGTGCCCTAGCCTGAAGGCTAGGGGAGCCCTAGCCTTAGCCTAGGGGAGCCTAAAGCCTAGGGGTGCCCTAGCCTGAAGGCTAGGGGAGCCCTAGACTTAGCCTAGGGGAGCCGTAGCCTAAAGCCTAGGGGTGCCCTAGCCTGAAGGCTAGGGGAGCCCTAGCCTTAGCCTAGGGGAGCCTAAAGCCTAGGGGTGCCCTAGCCTGAAGGCTAGGGGAGCCCTAGCCTAAAGCCTAGGGGTGCCCTAGCCTGAAGGCTAGGGGAGCCCTAGCCTTAGCCTAGGGGAGCCTAAAGCCTAGGGGTGCCCTAGCCTGAAGGCTAGGGGAGCCCTAGCCTTAGCCTAGGGGAGCCCTAGCCTAAAGCCTAGGGGTGCCCTAGCCTGAAGGCTAGGGGAGCCCTAGCCTTAGCCTAGGGGAGCCCAAAGCCTAGGGGTGCCCTAGCCTGAAGGCTAGGGGAGCCCTAGCCTTAGCCTAGGGGAGCCCTAGCCTAAAGCCTAGGGGTGCCCTAGCCTGAAGGCTAGGGGAGCCCTAGCCTTAGCCAAGGGGAGCCCAAAGCCTAGGGGTGCCCTAGCCTGAAGGCTAGGGGAGCCCTAGCCTTAGCCTAGGGGAGCCCTAGCCTAAAGCCTAGGGGTGCCCTAGCCTGAAGGCTAGGGGAGCCCTAGCCTTAGCCTAGGGGAGCCCAAAGCCTAGGGGTGCCCTAGCCTGAAGGCTAGGGGAGCCCTAGCCTTAGCCTAGGGGAGCCTAAAGCCTAGGGGTGCCCTAGCCTGAAGGCTAGGGGAGCCCTAGCCTTAGCCTAGGGGAGCCCTAGCCTAAAGCCTAGGGGTGCCCTAGCCTGAAGGCTAGGGGAGCCCTAGCCTTAGCCTAGGGGAGCCCAAAGCCTAGGGGTGCCCTAGCCTGAAGGCTCGGGGAGCCCTAGCCTTAGCCTAGGGGAGCCCAAAGCCTAGGGGTGCCCTAGCCTGAAGGCTCAGGGAGCCCTAGCCTTAGCCTAGGGGAGCCCAAAGCCTAGGGGTGCCCTAGCCTGAAGGCTCGGGGAGCCCTAGCCTTAACCTAGGGGAGCCCAAAGCCTAGGGGTGCCCTAGCCTGAAGGCTCGGGGAGCCCTAGCCTTAGCCTAGGGGAGCCCAAAGCCTAGGGGTGCCCTAGCCTGAAGGCTCGGGGAGCCCTAGCCTTAGCCTAGGGGAGCCCAAAGCCGAGGGGTGCCCTAGCCTGAAGGCTCGGGGAGCCCTAGCCTTAGCCTAGGGGTGCCCAAAGCCTAGGGGTGCCCTAGCCTGAAGGCTCGGGGAGCCCTAGCCTTAGCCTAGGGGAGCCCAAAGCCTAGGGGTGCCCTAGCCTGAAGGCTCGGGGAGCCCTAGCCTTAGCCTAGGGGAGCCCAAAGCCTACGGGTGCCCTAGCCTGAAGGCTCGGGAGCCCTAGCCTTAGACTAGGGGAGCCCAAAGCCTAGGGGTGCCCTAGCCTGAAGGCTCGGGGAGCCCTAGCCTTAGCCTAGGGGAGCCCTAGCCTAAAGCCTCGGGGTGCCCTAGCCTGAAGGCTAGGGGAGCCCTAGCCTTAGCCTAGGGGAGCCCTAGCCTAAAGCCTCGGGTTGCCCTAGCCTGAAGGCTAGGGGAGCCCTAGCCTTAGCCTAGGGGAGCCCTAGCCTAAAGCCTCGGGGTGCCCTAGCCTGAAGGCTAGGGGAGCCCTAGCCTTAGCCTAGGGGAGCCCTAGCCTAAAGCCTCGGGGTGCCCTAGCCTGAAGGCTAGGGGAGCCCTAGCCTTAGCCTAGGGGAGCCCTAGCCTAAAGCCTCGGGGTGCCCTAGCCTGAAGGCTAGGGGAGCCCTAGCCTTAGCCTAGGGGAGCCCTAGCCTAAAGCCTCGGGGTGCCCTAGCCTGAAGGCTAGGGGAGCCCTAGCCTTAGCCTAGGGGAGCCCTAGCCTAAAGCCTCGGGGTGCCCTAGCCTGAAGGCTAGGGGAGCCCTAGCCTGAAGGCTCGGGGAGCCCTAGCCTTAGCCTAGGGGAGCCCAAAGCCTAGGGGTGCCCTAGCCTGAAGGCTCGGGGAGCCCTAGCCTTAGCCTAGGGGAGCCCAAAGCCTAGGGGTGCCCTAGCCTGAAGGCTCGGGGAGCCCTAGCCTTAGCCTAGGGGAGCCCAAAGCCTAGGGGTGCCCTAGCCTGAAGGCTCGGGGAGCCCTAGCCTTAGCCTAGGGGAGCCCAAAGCCTAGGGGTGCCCTAGCCTGAAGGCTCGGGGAGCCCTAGCCTTAGCCTAGGGGAGCCCAAAGCCTAGGGGTGCCCTAGCCTGAAGGCTCGGGGAGCCCTAGCCTTAGCCTAGGGGAGCCCAAAGCCTAGGGGTGCCCTAGCCTGAAGGCTCGGGGAGCCCTAGCCTTAGCCTAGGGGAGCCCAAAGCCTAGGGGTGCCCTAGCCTGACGGCTCGGGGAGCCCTAGCCTTAGCCTAGGGGAGCACAAAGCCTAGGGGTGCCCTAGCCTGAAGGCTCGGGGAGCCCTAGCCTTAGCCTAGGGGAGCCCAAAGCCTAGGGGTGCCCTAGCCTGAAGGCTCGGGGAGCCCTAGCCTTAGCCTAGGGGAGCCCAAAGCCTAGGGGTGCCCTAGCCTGAAGGCTCGGGGAGCCCTAGCCTTAGCCTAGGGGAGCCCAAAGCCTAGGGGTGCCCTAGCCTGAAGACTCGGGGAGCCCTAGCCTTAGCCTAGGGGAGCCCAAAGCCTCGGGGTGCCCTAGCCTGAAGGCTCGGGGAGCCCTAGCCTTAGCCTAGGGGAGCCCAAAGCCTCGGGGTGCCCTAGCCTGAAGGCTCGGGGAGCCCTAGCCTTAGCCTAGGGGAGCCCAAAGCCGAGGGGTGCCCTAGCCTGAAGGCTCGGGGAGCCCTAGCCTTAGCCTAGGGGAGCCCAAAGCCGAGGGGTGCCCTAGCCTGAAGGCTCGGGGAGCCCTAGCCTTAGCCTAGGGGAGCCCAAAGCCGAGGGGTGCCCTAGCCTGAAGGCTCGGGGAGCCCTAGCCTTAGCCTAGGGGAGCCCAAAGCCGAGGGGTGCCCTAGCCTGAAGGCTCGGGGAGCCCTAGCCTTAGCCTAGGGGAGCCCAAAGCCGAGGGGTGCCCTAGCCTGAAGGCTCGGGGAGCCCTAGCCTTAGCCTAGGGGAGCCCAAAGCCGAGGGGTGCCCTAGCCTGAAGGCTCGGGGAGCCCTAGCCTTAGCCTAGGGGAGCCCAAAGCCGAGGGGTGCCCTAGCCTGAAGGCTCGGGGAGCCCTAGCCTTAGCCTAGGGGAGCCCAAAGCCGAGGGGTGCCCTAGCCTGAAGGCTCGGGGAGCCCTAGCTTTAGCCTAGGGGAGCCCAAAGCCGAGGGGTGCCCTAGCCTGAAGGCTCGGGGAGCCCTAGCCTTAGCCTAGGGGAGCCCAAAGCCGAGGGGTGCCCTAGCCTGAAGGCTCGGGGAGCCCTAGCCTTAGCCTAGGGGAGCCCAAAGCCGAGGGGTGCCCTAGCCTGAAGGCTCGGGGAGCCCTAGCCTTAGCCTAGGGGAGCCCAAAGCCGAGGGGTGCCCTAGCCTGAAGGCTCGGGGAGCCCTAGCCTTAGCCTAGGGGAGCCCAAAGCCGAGGGGTGCCCTAGCCTGAAGGCTCGGGGAGCCCTAGCCTTCGCCTAGGGGAGCCCAAAGCCGAGGGTTGCCCTAGCCTGAAGGCTCGGGGAGCCCTAGCCTTAGCCTAGGGGAGCCCAAAGCCGAGGGGTGCCCTAGCCTGAAGGCTCGGGGAGCCCTAGCCTTAGCCTAGGGGAGCCCAAAGCCGAGGGGTGCCCTAGCCTGAAGGCTCGGGGAGCCCTAGCCTTAGCCTAGGGGAGCCCAAAGCCGAGGGGTGCCCTAGCCTGAAGGCTCGGGGAGCCCTAGCCTTAGCCTAGGGGAGCCCAAAGCCGAGGGGTGCCCTAGCCTGAAGGCTCGGGGAGCCCTAGCCTTAGCCTAGGGGAGCCCAAAGCCTCGGGGTGCCCTAGCCTGAAGGCTCGGGGAGCCCTAGCCTTAGCCTAGGGGAGCCCAAAGCCGAGGGGTGCCCTAGCCTGAAGGCTCGGGGAGCCCTAGCCTTAGCCTAGGGGAGCCCAAAGCCGAGGGGTGCCCTAGCCTGAAGGCTCGGGGAGCCCTAGCCTTAGCCTAGGGGAGCCCAAAGCCGAGGGGTGCCCTAGCCTGAAGGCTCGGGGAGCCCTAGCCTTAGCCTAGGGGAGCCCAAAGCCGAGGGGTGCCCTAGCCTGAAGGCTCGGGGAGCCCTAGCCTTAGCCTAGGGGAGCCCAAAGCCGAGGGGTGCCCTAGCCAGAAGGCTCGGGGAGCCCTAGCCTTAGCCTAGGGGAGCCCAAAGCCGAGGGTTGCCCTAGCCAGAAGGCTCGGGGAGCCCTAGCCTTAGCCTAGGGGAGCCCAAAGCCGAGGGGTGCCCTAGCCTGAAGGCTCGGGGAGCCCTAGCCTTAGCCTAGGGGAGCCCAAAGCCGAGGGGTGCCCTAGCCTGAAGGCTCGGGGAGCCCTAGCCTTAGCCTAGGGGAGCCCAAAGCCGAGGGGTGCCCTAGCCTGAAGGCTCGGGGAGCCCTAGCCTTAGCCTAGGGGAGCCCAAAGCCGAGGGGTGCCCTAGCCTGAAGGCTCGGGGAGCCCTAGCCTTAGCCTAGGGGAGCCCAAAGCCGAGGGGTGCCCTAGCCTGAAGGCTCGGGGAGCCCTAGCCTTAGCCTAGGGGAGCCCAAAGCCGAGGGGTGCCCTAGCCTGAAGGCTCGGGGAGCCCTAGCCTTAGCCTAGGGGAGCCCAAAGCCGAGGGGTGCCCTAGCCTGAAGGCTCGGGGAGCCCTAGCCTTAGCCTAGGGGAGCCCTAGCCTAAAGCCTAGGGGTGCCCTAGCCTGAAGGATAGGGGAGCCCTAGCCTTAGCCTAGGGGAGCCCTAGCCTAAAGCCTAGGGGTGCCCTAGCCTGAAGGCTAGGGGAGCCCTAACCTTAGCCTAGGGGAGCCCAAAGCCTAGGGGTGCCCTAGCCTGAAGGCTAGGGGAGCCCTAGCCTAAAGCCTAGGGGTGCCCTAGCCTGAAGGCTAGGGGAGCCCTAGCCTTAGCCTAGGGGAGCCCAAAGCCTAGGGGTGCCCTAGCCTGAAGGCTAGGGGAGCCCTAGCCTTAGCCTAGGGGAGCCCTAGCCTAAAGCCTAGTGGTGCCCTAGCCTGAAGGCTAGGGGAGCCCTAGCCTTAGCCTAGGGGAGCCCAAAGCCTAGGGGTGCCCTAGCCTGAAGGCTCGGGGAGCCCTAGCCTTAGCCTAGGGGAGCCCAAAGCCGAGGGGTGCCCTAGCCTGAAGGCTCGGGGAGCCCTAGCCTTAGCCTAGGGGAGCCCAAAGCCGAGGGGTGCCCTAGCCTGAAGGCTCGGGGAGCCCTAGCCTTAGCCTAGGGGAGCCCAAAGCCGAGGGGTGCCCTAGCCTGAAGGCTCGGGGAGCCCTAGCCTTAGCCTAGGGGAGCCCAAAGCCGAGGGGTGCCCTAGCCTGAAGCCTCGGGGAGCCCTAGCCTTAGCCTAGGGGAGCCCAAAGCCGAGGGGTGCCCTAGCCTGAAGGCTCGGGGAGCCCTAGCCTTAGCCTAGGGGAGCCCAAAGCCGAGGGGTGCCCTAGCCTGAAGGCTCGGGGAGCCCTAGCCTTAGCCTAGGGGAGCCCAAAGCCGAGGGGTGCCCTAGCCTGAAGGCTCGGGGAGCCCTAGCCTTAGCCTAGGGGAGCCCAAAGCCGAGGGGTGCCCTAGCCTGAAGGCTCGGGGAGCCCTAGCCTTAGCCTAGGGGAGCCCAAAGCCGAGGGGTGCCCTAGCCTGAAGGCTCGGGGAGCCCTAGCCTTAGCCTAGGGGAGCCCAAAGCCGAGGGGTGCCCTAGCCAGAAGGCTCGGGGAGCCCTAGCCTTAGCCTAGGGGAGCCCAAAGCCGAGGGTTGCCCTAGCCAGAAGGCTCGGGGAGCCCTAGCCTTAGCCTAGGGGAGCCCAAAGCCGAGGGGTGCCCTAGCCTGAAGGCTCGGGGAGCCCTAGCCTTAGCCTAGGGGAGCCCAAAGCCGAGGGGTGCCCTAGCCTGAAGGCTCGGGGAGCCCTAGCCTTAGCCTAGGCAAGCCCAAAGCCGAGGGGTGCCCTAGCCTGAAGGCTCGGGGAGCCCTAGCCTTAGCCTAGGGGAGCCCAAAGCCGAGGGGTGCCCTAGCCTGAAGGCTCGGGGAGCCCTAGCTTTAGCCTAGGGGAGCCCAAAGCCGAGGGGTGCCCTAGCCTGAAGGCTCGGGGAGCCCTAGCCTTAGCCTAGGGGAGCCCAAAGCCGAGGGGTGCCCTAGCCTGAAGGCTCGGGGAGCCCTAGCCTTAGCCTAGGGGAGCCCAAAGCCGAGGGGTGCCCTAGCCTGAAGGCTCGGGGAGCCCTAGCCTTAGCCTAGGGGAGCCCTAGCCTAAAGCCTAGGGGTGCCCTAGCCTGAAGGCTAGGGGAGCCCTAGCCTTAGTTAGGGGAGCCCTAGCCTAAAGCCTAGGGGTGCCCTAGCCTGAAGGCTAGGGGAGCCCTAACCTTAGCCTAGGGGAGCCCAAAGCCTAGGGGTGCCCTAGCCTGAAGGCTAGGGGAGCCCTAGCCTAAAGCCTAGGGGTGCCCTAGCCTGAAGGCTAGGGGAGCCCTAGCCTTAGCCTAGGGGAGCCCAAAGCCTAGGGGTGCCCTAGCCTGAAGGCTAGGGGAGCCCTAGCCTTAGCCTAGGGGAGCCCTAGCCTAAAGCCTAGTGGTGCCCTAGCCTGAAGGCTAGGGGAGCCCTAGCCTTAGCCTAGGGGAGCCCAAAGCCTAGGGGTGCCCTAGCCTGAAGGCTAGGGGAGCCCTAGCCTTAGCCTAGGGGAGCCCTAGCCTAAAGCCTAGGGGTGCCCTAGCCTGAAGGCTAGGGGAGCCCTAGCCTTAGCCTAGGGGAGCCCAAAGCCTAGGGGTGCCCTAGCCTGAAGGCTAGGGGAGCCCTAGCATTAGCCTAGGGGAGCCCTAGCCTAAAGCCTAGGGGTGCCCTAGCCTGAAGGCTAGGGGAGCCCTAGCCTTAGCCTAGGGGAGCCCAAAGCCTAGGGGTGCCCTAGCCTGAAGGCTAGGGGAGCCCTAGCCTTAGCCTAGGGGAGCCCTAGCCTAAAGCCTAGGGGTGCCCTAGCCTGAAGGCTAGGGGAGCCCTAGCCTTAGCCTAGGGGAGCCCAAAGCCTAGGGGTGCCCTAGCCTGAAGGCTAGGGGAGCCCTAGCCTTAGCCTAGGGGAGCCCTAGCCTAAAGCCTAGGGGTGCCCTAGCCTGAAGGCTAGGGGAGCCCTAGCCTTAGCCTAGGGGAGCCCAAAGCCTAGGGGTTGCCCTAGCCTGAAGGCTAGGGGAGCCCTAGCCTTAGCCTAGGGGAGCCCTAGCCTAAAGCCTAGGGGTGCCCTAGCCTGAAGGCTAGGGGAGCCCTAGCCTTAGCCTAGGGGAGCCCAAAGCCTAGGGGTGCCCTAGCCTGAAGGCTAGGGGAGCCCTAGCCTTAGCCTAGGGGAGCCCTAGCCTAAAGCCTAGGGGTGCCCTAGCCTGAATGCTAGGGGAGCCCTAGCCTTAGCCTAGGGGTGCCCAAAGCCTAGGGGTGCCCTAGTCTGAAGGCTAGGGGAGCCCTAGCCTTAGCCTAGGGGAGCCCTAGCCTAAAGCCTAGGGGTGCCCTAGCCTGAAGGCTAGGGGAGCCCTAGCCTTAGCCTAGGGGAGCCCAAAGCCTAGGGGTGCCCTAGCCTGAAGGCTAGGGGAGCCCTAGCCTTAGCCTAGGGGAGCCCTAGCCTAAAGCCTAGGGGTGCCCTAGCCTGAAGGCTAGGGGAGCCCTAGCCTTAGCCTAGGGGAGCCCAAAGCCTAGGGGTGCCCTAGCCTGAAGGCTAGGGGAGCCCTAGCCTTAGCCTAGGGGAGCCCTAGCCTAAAGCCTAGGGGTGCCCTAGCCTGAAGGCTAGGGGAGCCCTAGCCTTAGCCTAGGGGAGCCCAAAGCCTAGGGGTGCCCTAGCCTGAAGGCTAGGGGAGCCCTAGCCTTAGCCTAGGGGAGCCCTAGCCTAAAGCCTAGGGTTGCCCTAGCCTGAGGGCTAGGGGAGCCCTAGCCTTAGCCTAGGGGAACCCGAGCCTAAAGCCTAGGGGTGCCCTAGCCTGAAGGCTAGGGGAGCCCTAGCCTTAGCCTAGGGGAGCCCTAGCCTGAAGCCTAGGGGTGCCCTAGCCTGAAGCCTAGGGGTGCCCTAGCCTGAAGGCTAGGGGAGCCCTAGCCTGAAGCCTAGGGGAGCCCTAGCCTGAAGCCTAGGGGTGCCCTAGCATGAAGGCTAGGGGAGCCCTAGCCTGAAGCCTAGGGGAGCCCTAGCCTGAAGCCTAGGGGTGCCCTAGCCTGAAGGCTAGGGGAGCCCTAGCCTGAAGCCTAGGGGAGCCCTAGCCTGAAGCCTAGGGGTGCCCAAGCCTGAAGGCTAGGGGAGCCCTAGCCTGAAGCCTAGGGGAGCCCTAGCCTGAAGCCTAGGGGTGCCCTAGCCTGAAGGCTAGGGGAGCCCTAGCCTGAAGCCTAGGGGAGCCCTAGCCTGAAGCCTAGGGGTGCCCTAGCCTGAAGGCTAGTGGAGCCCTAGCCTGAAGCCTAGGGGAGCCCTAGCCTGAAGCCTAGGGGTGCCCTAGCCTGAAGGCTAGGGGAGCCCTAGCCTGAAGCCTAGGGGAGCCCTAGCCTGAAGCCTAGGGGTGCCCTGGCCTGAAGGCTAGGGGAGCCCTAGCCTGAAGCCTAGGGGAGCCCTAGCCTGAAGCCTAGGGGTGCCCTGGCCTGAAGGCTAGGGGAGCCCTAGCCTGAAGCCTAGGGGAGCCCTAGCCTGAAGCCTAGGGGTGCCCAGGCCTGAAGGCTAGGGGAGCCCTAGCCTGAAGCCTAGGGGAGCCCTAGCCTGAAGCCTAGGGGTGCCCTGGCCTGAAGGCTAGGGGAGCCCTAGACTGAAGCCTAGGGGAGCCCTAGCCTGAAGCCTAGGGGTGCCCTGGCCTGAAGGCTAGGGGAGCCCTAGCCTGAAGCCTAGGGGAGCCCTAGCCTGAAGCCTAGGGGTGCCCTGGCCTGAAGGCTAGGGGAGCCCTAGCCTGAAGCCTAGGGAGCCCTAGCCTGAAGCCTAGGGGTGCCCTGGCCTGAAGGCTAGGGGAGCCCTAGCCTGAAGCCTAGGGGAGCCCTAGCCTGAAGCCTAGGGGTGCCCTGGCCTGAAGGCTAGGGGAGCCCTAGCCTGAAGCCTAGGGGAGCCCTAGCCTGAAGCCTAGGGGTGCCCTGGCCTGAAGGCTAGGGGAGCCCTAGCCTGAAGCCTAGGGGAGCCCTAGCCTGAAGCCTAGGGGAGCCCTAGCCTGAAGCCTAGGGGTGCCCTGGCCTGAAGGCTAGGGGAGCCCTAGCCTGAAGCCTAGGGGAGCCCTAGCCTGAAGCCTAGGGGTGCCCTGGCCTGAAGGCTAGGGAGCCCTAGCCTGAAGCCTAGGGGAGCCCTAGCCTGAAGCCTAGGGGTGCCCTGGCCTGAAGGCTAGGGGAGCCCTAGCCTGAAGCCTAGGGGAGCCCTAGCCTGAAGCCTAGGGGTGCCCTGGCCTGAAGGCTAGGGGAGCCCTAGCCTGAAGCCTAGGGGAGCCCTAGCCTGAAGCCTAGGGTGCCCTGGCCTGAAGGCTAGGGGAGCCCTAGCCTGAAGCCTAGGGGAGCCCTAGCCTGAAGCCTAGGGGTGCCCTGGCCTGAAGGCTAGGGGAGCCCTGGCCTGAAGCCTAGGGGAGCCCTAGCCTGAAGCCTAGGGGTGCCCTAGCCTGAAGGCTAGGGGAGCCCTAGCCTGAAGCCTAGGGGAGCCCTAGCCTGAAGCCTAGGGGTGCCCTAGCCTGAAGGCTAGGGGAGCCCTAGCCTGAAGCCTAGGGGAGCCCTAGCCTGAAGCCTAGGGGTGCCCTAGCCTGAAGGCTAGGGGAGCCCTAGCCTGAAGCCTAGGGGAGCCCTAGCCTGAAGCCTAGGGGTGCCCTAGCCTGAAGGCTAGGGGAGCCCTAGCCTGAAGCCTAGGGGAGCCCTAGCCTGAAGCCTAGGGGTGCCCTAGCCTGAAGGCTAGGGAGCCCTAGCCTGAAGCCTAGGGGAGCCCTAGCCTGAAGCCTAGGGGTGCCCTAGCCTGAAGGCTAGGGGAGCCCTAGCCTTAGCCTAGGGGAGCCCTAGCCTGAAGCCTAGGGGTGCCCTAGCCTGAAGGCTAGGGGAGCCCTAGCCTTAGCCTAGGGGAGCCCAAAGCCTAGGGGTGCCCTAGCCTGAAGGCTAGGGGAGCCCTAGCCTTAGCCTAGGGGAACCCCAGCCTAAAGCCTAGGGGTGCCCTAGCCTGAATGCTAGGGGAGCCCTAGCCTTAGCCTAGGGGAGCCCTAGCCTAAAGCCTAGGGGTGCCCTAGCCTGAAGGCTAGGGGAGCCCTAGCCTTAGCCTAGGGGAGCCCAAAGCCTAGGGGTGCCCTAGCCTGAATTCTAGGGGAGCCCTAGCCTTAGCCTAGGGGGAGCCCTAGACTAAAGCCTAGGGGTGCCCTAGCCTGAAGGCTAGGGGAGCCCTAGCCTTAGCCTAGGGGAGCCCAAAGCCTAGGTGTGCCCTAGCCTGAAGGCTAGGGGAGCCCTAGCCTTAGCCTAGAGGAGCCCTAGCCTTAGCCTAGGGGAGCCCAAAGCCTAGGGGTGCCCTAGCCTGAAGCCTAGGGGTGCCCTAGCCTGAAGGCTAGGGGAGCCCTAGCCTCAGCCTAGGGGAGCCCTAGCCTGAAGCCTAGGGGTAACCTAATCTGAAGGCTAGGGGAGCCCTAGCCTCAGCCTAGGGGAGCCCTAGCCTGAAGCCTAGGGGTGCCCTAGCCTGAAGGCTAGGGGAGCCCTAGCCTCAGCCTAGGGGAGCCCTAGCCTGAAGCCCTAGGGGTGCCCTAGCCTGAAGGCTAGGGGAGCCCTAGCCTCAGCCTAGGGGAGCCCTAGCCTGAAGCCTAGGGGTGCCCTAGCCTGAAGGCTAGGGGAGCCCTAGCCTCAGCCTAGGGGAGCCTAGCCTGAAGCCTAGGGGTGCCCTAGCCTGAAGGCTAGGGCAGCCCTAGCCTTAGCCTAGGGGAGCCCTAGCCTGAAGCCTAGGGGTGCCCTAGCCTGAAGGCTAGGGAGCCCCTAGCCTCAGCCTAGGGGAGCCCTAGCCTGACGCCTAGGGTGCCCTAGCCTGAAGGCTAGGGGAGCCCTAGCCTGAAGCCTAGGGGAGCCCTAGCCTGAAGCCTAGGGGTGCCCTAGCCTGAAGCCTAGGGGAGCCCTAGCCTGAAGCCTAGGGGTGCCCTAGCCTGAAGGCTAGGGGAGCCCTAGCCTGAAGCCTAGGGGAGCCCTAGCCTGAAGCCTAGGGGAGCCCTAGCCTGAAGCCTAGAGGTGCCCTAGCCTGAAGGCTAGGGGAGCCCTAGCCTGAAGCCTAGGGGAGCCCTAGCCTGAAGCTAGGGGTGCCCTAGCCTGAAGGCTAGCGGAGCCCTAGCCTGAAGCCTAGGGGAGCCCTAGCCTGAAGCCTAGGGGTGCCCCTAGACTGAAGGCTAGGGGAGCCCTAGCCTGAAGCCTAGGGGAGCCCTAGCCTGAAGCCTAGGGGTGCCCTAGCCTGAAGGCTAGGGGAGCCCTAGCCTGAAGCCTAGGGGAGCCGTAGCCTGAAGCCTAGGGGTGCCCTAGCCTGAAGGCTAGGGGAGCCCTAGCCTGAAGCCTAGGGGAGCCCTAGCCTGAAGCCTAGGGGTGCCCTAGCCTGAAGGCTAGGGGAGCCCTAGCCTGAAGCCTAGGGGAGCCCTAGCCTGAAGCCTAGGGGTGCCCTAGCCTGAAGGCTAGGGGAGCCCTAGCCTGAAGCCTAGGGGAGCCCTAGCCTGAAGCCTAGGGGTGCCCTAGCCTGAAGGCTAGGGGAGCCCTAGCCTGAAGCCTAGGGGAGCCCTAGCCTGAAGCCTAGGGGTGCCCTAGCCTGAAGGCTAGGGGAGCCCTAGCCTGAAGCCAAGGGGAGCCCTAGCCTGAAGCCTAGGGGTGCCCTAGCCTGAAGGCTAGGGGAGCCCTAGCCTGAAGCCAAGGGGAGCCCTAGCCTGAAGCCTAGGGGTGCCCTAGCCTGAAGGCTAGGGGAGCCCTAGCCTGAAGCCTAGGGGAGCCCTAGCCTGAAGCCTAGGGGTGCCCTAGCCTGAAGGCTAGGGGAGCCCTAGCCTGAAGCCTAGGGGAGCCCTAGCCTGAAGCCTAGGGGTGCCCTAGCCTGAAGGCTAGGGGAGCCCTAGCCTGAAGCCTAGGGGAGCCCTAGCCTGAAGCCTAGGGGTGCCCTAGCCTGAAGGCTAGGGGAGCCCTAGCCTGAAGCCTAGGGAAGCCCTAGCCTGAAGCCTAGGGGTGCCCTAGCCTGAAGGCTAGGGGAGACCTAGCCTGAAGCCTAGGGGAGCCCTAGCCTGAAGCCTAGGGGTGCCCTAGCCTGAAGGCTAGGGGAGCCCTAGCCTGAAGCCTAGGGGAGCCCTAGCCTGAAGCCTAGGGGTGCCCTAGCCTGAAGGCTAGGGGAGCCCTAGCCTGAAGCCTAGGGGAGCCCTAGCCTGAAGCCTAGGGGTGCCCTAGCCTGAAGGCTAGGGGAGCCCTAGCCTGAAGCCTAGGGGAGCCCTAGCCTGAAGCCTAGGGGTGCCCTAGCCTGAAGGCTAGGGGAGCCCTAGCCTGAAGCCTAGGGGAGCCCTAGCCTGAAGCCTAGGGGTGCCCTAGCCTGAAGGCTCGGGGAGCCCTAGCCTGAAGCCTAGGGGAGCCCTAGCCTGAAGCCTAGGGGTGCCCTAGCCTGAAGGCTCGGGGAGCCCTAGCCTGAAGCCTAGGGGAGCCCTAGCCTGAAGCCTAGGGGTGCCCTAGCCTGAAGGCTAGGGGAGCCCTAGCCTGAAGCCTAGGGGAGCCCTAGCCTGAAGCCTAGGGGTGCCCTAGTCTGAAGGCTAGGGGAGCCCTAGCCTGAAGCCTAGGGGAGCCCTAGCCTGAAGCCTAGGGGTGCCCTAGCCTGAAGGCTAGGGGAGCCCTAGCCTGAAGCCTAGGGGAGCCCTAGCCTGAAGCCTAGGGGAGCCCTAGCCTGAATCCTAGGGGTGCCCTAGCCTGAAGGCTAGGGGAGCCCTAGCCTGAAGCCTAGGGGAGCCCTAGCCTGAAGCCTAGGCGTGCCCTAGCCTGAAGCCTAGGGGAGCCCTAGCCTGAAGCCTAGGGGTGTCCTAGCCTGAAGGCTAGTGGAGCCCTAGCCTGAAGCCTAGGGGAGCCCTAGCCTGAAGCCTAGGAGTGCCCTAGCCTGAAGGCTAGGGGAGCCCTAGCCTGAAGCCTAGGGGAGCCCTAGCCTGAAGCCTAGGGGTGCCCTAGCCTGAAGGCTAGGGGAGCCCTAGCCTGAAGCCTAGGGGAGCCCTAGCCTGAAGCCTAGGGGTGCCCTAGCCTGAAGCCTAGGGGAGCCCTAGCCTGAAGCCTAGGGGTGCCCTAGCCTGAAGGCTAGGGGAGCCCTTGCCTGAAGCCTAGGGGAGCCCTAGCCTGAAGCCTAGGGTGCCCTAGCCTGAAGGCTAGGGGAGCCCTAGACTGAAGCCTAGGGGAGCCCTAGCCTGAAGCCTAGGGGTGCCCTAGCCTGAAGGCTAGGGGAGCCCTAGCCTGAAGCCTAGGGGAGCCCTAGCCTGAAGCCTAGGGGTGCCCTAGCCTGAAGGCTAGGGGAGCCCTAGCCTGAAGCCTAGGGGAGCCCTAGCCTGAAGCCTAGGGTGCCTTAGCCTGAAGGCTAGGGGAGCCCTAGCCTGAAGCCTAGGGGAGCCCTAGCCTGAAGCCTAGGGGTGCCCTAGCCTGAAGGCTAGGGGAGCCCTAGCCTGAAGCCTAGGGGAGCCCTAGCCTGAAGCCTAGGGTGCCCTAGCCTGAAGGCTAGGGGAGCCCTAGCCTGAAGCCTAGGGGAGCCCTAGCCTGAAGCCTAGGGGTGCCCTAGCCTGAAGGCTAGGGGAGCCCTAGCCTGAAGCCAAGGGGAGCCCTAGCCTGAAGCCTAGGGGTGCCCTAGCCTGAAGGCTAGGGGAGCCCTAGCCTGAAGCCAAGGGGAGCCCTAGCCTGAAGCCTAGGGGTGCCCTAGCCTGAAGGCTAGGGGAGCCCTAGCCTGAAGCCTAGGGGAGCCCTAGCCTGAAGCCTAGGGGTGCCCTAGCCTGAAGGCTAGGGGAGCCCTAGCCTGAAGCCTAGGGGAGCCCTAGCCTGAAGCCTAGGGGTGCCCTAGCCTGAAGGCTAGGGGAGCCCTAGCCTGAAGCCTAGGGGAGCCCTAGCCTGAAGCCTAGGGGTGCCCTAGCCTGAAGGCTAGGGGAGCCCTAGCCTGAAGCCTAGGGGAGCCCTAGCCTGAAGCCTAGGGGTGCCCTAGCCTGAAGGCTAGGGGAGCCCTAGCCTGAAGCCTAGGGGAGCCCTAGCCTGAAGCCTAGGGGTGCCCTAGCCTGAAGGCTAGGGGAGCCCTAGCCTGAAGCCTAGGGGAGCCCTAGCCTGAAGCCTAGGGGTGCCCTAGCCTGAAGGCTAGGGGAGCCCTAGCCTGAAGCCTAGGGGAGCCCTAGCCTGAAGCCTAGGGGTGCCCTAGCCTGAAGGCTAGGGGAGCCCTAGCCTGAAGCCTAGGGGAGCCCTAGCCTGAAGCCTAGGGGTGCCCTAGCCTGAAGGCTAGGGGAGCCCTAGCCTGAAGCCTAGGGGAGCCCTAGCCTGAAGCCTAGGGGTGCCCTAGCCTGAAGGCTCGGGGAGCCCTAGCCTGAAGCCTAGGGAGCCCTAGCCTGAAGCCTAGGGGTTCCCTAGCCTGAAGGCTCGGGGAGCCCTAGCCTGAAGCCTAGGGAGCCCTAGCCTGAAGCCTAGGGGTGCCCTAGCCTGAAGGCTAGGGGAGCCCTAGCCTGAAGCCTAGGGGAGCCCTAGCCTGAAGCCTAGGGGTGCCCTAGCCTGAAGGCTAGGGGAGCCCTAGCCTGAAGCCTAGGGGAGCCCTAGCCTGAAGCCTAGGGGTGCCCTAGCCTGAAGGCTAGGGGAGCCCTAGCCTGAAGCCTAGGGGAGCCTTAGCCTGAAGACTAGGGGTGCCCTAGCCTGAAGGCTAGGGGAGCCCAAGCCTGAAGCCTAGGGGAGCCCTAGCCTGAAGCCTAGGGGAGCCCTAGCCTGAAGCCTAGGGGTGCCCTAGCCTGAAGGCTAGGGGAGCCCTAGCCTGAAGCCTAGGGGAGCCCTAGCCTGAAGCCTAGGGGTGCCCTAGCCTGAAGCCTAGGGGAGCCCTAGCCTGAAGCCTAGGGGTGTCCTAGCCTGAAGGCTAGGGGAGCCCTAGCCTGAAGCCTAGGGGAGCCCTAGCCTGAAGCCTAGGAGTGCCCTAGCCTGAAGGCTAGGGGAGCCCTAGCCTGAAGCCTAGGGGAGCCCTAGCCTGAAGCCTAGGGGTGCCCTAGCCTGAAGGCTAGGGGAGCCCTAGCCTGAAGCCTAGGGGAGCCCTAGCCTGAAGCCTAGGGGTGCCCTAGCCTGAAGCCTAGGGGAGCCCTAGCCTGAAGCCTAGGGGTGCCCTAGCCTGAAGGCTAGGGGAGCCCTAGCCTGAAGCCTAGGGGAGCCCTAGCCTTAAGCCTAGGGGTGCCCTAGCCTGAAGGCTAGGGGAGCCCTAGCCTGAAGCCTAGGGGTGCCCTAGCCTGAAGGCTAGGGGAGCCCTAGCCTGAAGCCTAGGGGAGCCCTAGCCTGAAGCCTAGGGGTGCCCTAGCCTGAAGGCTAGGGGAGCCCTAGCCTGAAGCCTAGGGGAGCCCTAGCCTGAAGCCTAGGGGTGCCCTAGCCTGAAGCCTAGGGGAGCCCTAGCCTGAAGCCTAGGGGAGCCCTAGCCTGAAGCCTAGGGGTGCCCTAGCCTGAAGGCTAGGGGAGCCCTAGCCTGAAGCCTAGGGGAGCCCTAGCCTGAAGCCTAGGGGTGCCCTAGCCTGAAGGCTAGGGGAGCCCTAGCCTGAAACCTAGGGGAGCCCTAGCCTGAAGCCTAGGGGTGCCCTAGCCTGAAGCCTAGGGGTGCCCTAGCCTGAAGGCTAGGGGAGCCCTAGCCTGAAGGCTAGGGGAGCCCTAGCCTGAAGCCTAGGGGTGCCCTAGCCTGAAGGCTAGGGGAGCCCTAGCCTGAAGGCTAGGGGAGCCCTAGCCTGAAGCCTAGGGGAGCCCTAGCCTGAAGCCTAGGGGTGCCCTAGCCTGAAGGCTAGGGGAGCCCTAGCCTGAAGCCTAGGGGAGCCCTAGCCTGAAGCCTAGGGGTGCCCTAGCCTGAAGCCTAGGGGTGCCCTAGCCTGAAGGCTAGGGGAGCCCTAGCCTGAAGCTAGGGGAGCCCTAGCCTGAAGCCTAGGGGTGCCCTAGCCTGAAGGCTAGGGGAGCCCTAGCCTGAAGCCTAGGGGAGCCCTAGCCTGAAGCCTAGGGGTGCCCTAGCCTGAAGGCTAGGGGAGCCCTAGCCTGAAGCCTAGGGGAGCCCTAGCCTGAAGCCTAGGGGTGCCCCTAGCCTGAAGGCTAGGGGAGCCCTAGCCTGAAGCCTAGGGGAGCCCTAGCCTGAAGCCTAGGGGTGCCCTAGCCTGAAGGCTAGGGGAGCCCTAGCCTGAAGCCTAGGGGAGCCCTAGCCTGAAGCCTAGGGGTGCCCTAGCCTGAAGGCTAGGGGAGCCCTAGCCTGAAGCCTAGGGGAGCCCTAGCCTGAAGCCTAGGGGTGCCCTAGCCTGAAGGCTCGGGGAGCCCTAGCCTGAAGCCTAGGGGAGCCCTAGCCTGAAGCCTAGGGGTGCCCTAGCCTGAAGGCTCGGGGAGCCCTAGCCTGAAGCCTAGGGGAGCCCTAGCCTGAAGCCTAGGGGTGCCCTAGCCTGAAGGCTCGGGGAGCCCTAGCCTGAAGCCTAGGGGAGCCCTAGCCTGAAGCCTAGGGGTGCCCTAGCCTGAAGGCTAGGGGAGCCCTAGCCTGAAGCCTAGGGGAGCCCTAGCCTGAAGCCTAGGGGTGCCCTAGCCTGAAGGCTAGGGGAGCCCTAGCCTGAAGCCTAGGGGAGCCCTAGCCTGAAGCCTAGGGGTGCCCTAGCCTGAAGGCTAGGGGAGCCCTAGCCTGAAGCCTAGGGGAGCCCTAGTCTGAAGCCTAGGGGAGCCCTAGCCTGAAGCCTAGGGGTGCCCTAGCCTGAAGGCTAGGGGAGCCCTAGCCTGAAGCCTAGGGGAGCCTAGCCTGAAGCCTAGGGGTGCCCTAGCCTGAAGCCTAGGGGAGCCCTAGCCTGAAGCCTAGGGGTGTCCTAGCCTGAAGGCTAGGGGAGCCCTAGCCTGAAGCCTAGGGGAGCCCTAGCCTGAAGCCTAGGGGTGCCCTAGCCTGAAGGCTAGGGGAGCCCTAGCCTGAAGCCTAGGGGAGCCCTAGCCTGAAGCCTAGGGGTGCCCTAGCCTGAAGGGCTAGGGGAGCCCTAGCCTGAAGCCTAGGGGAGCCCTAGCCTGAAGCCTAGGGGTGCCCTAGCCTGAAGCCTAGGGGAGCCCTAGCCTGAAGCCTAGGGGTGCCCTAGCCTGAAGGCTAGGGGAGCCCTAGCCTGAAGCCTAGGGGAGCCCTAGCCTGAAGCCTAGGGTGCCCTAGCCTGAAGGCTAGGGGAGCCCTAGCCTGAAGCCTAGGGGTGCCCTAGCCTGAAGGCTAGGGGAGCCCTAGCCTGAAGCCTAGGGGAGCCCTAGCCTGAAGCCTAGGGGTGCCCTAGCCTGAAGGCTAGGGAGCCCTAGCCTGAAGCCTAGGGGAGCCCTAGCCTGAAGCCTAGGGGTGCCCTAGCCTGAAGCCTAGGGGAGCCCTAGCCTGAAGCCTAGGGGAGCCCTAGCCTGAAGCCTAGGGGTGCCCTAGCCTGAAGGCTAGGGGAGCCCTAGCCTGAAGCCTAGGGGAGCCCTAGCCTGAAGCCTAGGGGTGCCCTAGCCTGAAGGCTAGGGGAGCCCTAGCCTGAAGCCTAGGGGAGCCCTAGCGTGAAGCCTAGGGGTGCCCTAGCCTGAAGGCTAGGGGAGCCCTAGCCTGAAGCCTAGGGGAGCCCTAGCCTGAAGCCTAGGGGTGCCCTAGCCTGAAGGCTAGGGGAACCCTAGCCTGAAGGCTAGGGGAGCCCTAGCCTGAAGCCTAGGGGTGCCCTAGCATGAAGGCTAGGGGAGCCCTAGCCTGAAGGCTAGGGGAGCCCTAGCCTGAAGCCTAGGGGTGCCCTAGCCTGAAGGCTAGGGGAGCCCTAGCCTGAAGGCTAGGGGAGCCCTAGCCTGAAGCCTAGGGGTGCCCTAGCCTGAAGGCTAGGGGAGCCCTAGCCTGAAGCCTAGGGGAGCCCTAGCCTGAAGCCTAGGGGTGCCCTAGCCTGAAGGCTAGGGGAGCCCTAGCCTGAAGCCTAGGGGAGCCCTAGCCTGAAGCCTAGGGGTGCCCTAGCCTGAAGGCTAGGGGATCCCTAGCCTGAAGCCTAGGGGAGCCCTAGCCTGAAGCCTAGGGGTGCCCTAGCCTGAAGGCTAGGGGAGCCCTAGCCTGAAGCCTAGGGGAGCCCTAGCCTGAAGCCTAGGGGTGCCCTAGCCTGAAGGCTAGGGGAGCCCTAGCCTGAAGCCTAGGGGAGCCCTAGCCTGAAGCCTAGGGGTGCCCTAGCCTGAAGGCTAGGGGAGCCCTAGCCTGAAGCCTAGGGGAGCCCTAGCCTGAAGCCTAGGGGTGCCCTAGCCTGAAGGCTAGGGGAGCCCTAGCCTGAAGCCTAGGGGAGCCCTAGCCTGAAGCCTAGGGGTGCCCTAGCCTGAAGGCTAGGGGAGCCCTAGCCTGAAGCCTAGGGGAGCCCTAGCCTGAAGCCTAGGGGTGCCCTAGCCTGAAGGCTAGGGGAGCCCTAGCCTGAAGCCTAGGGGAGCCCTAGCCTGAAGCCTAGGGGTGCCCTAGCCTGAAGGCTAGGGGAGCCCTAGCCTGAAGCCTAGGGGTGCCCTAGCCTGAAGGCTAGGGGAGCCCTAGCCTGAAGCCTAGGGGAGCCCTAGCCTGAAGCCTAGGGGTGCCCTAGCCTGAAGGCTAGGGGAGCCCTAGCCTGAAGCCTAGGGGAGCCCTAGCCTGAAGCCTAGGGGTGCCCTAGCCTGAAGGCTAGGGGAGCCCTAGCCTGAAGCCTAGGGGAGCCCTAGCCTGAAGCCTAGGGGTGCCCTAGCCTGAAGGCTAGGGGAGCCCTAGCCTGAAGCCTAGGGGAGCCCTAGCCTGAAGCCTAGGGGTGCCCTAGCCTGAAGGCTAGGGGAGCCCTAGCCTGAAGCCTAGGGGAGCCCTAGCCTGAAGCCTACGGGTGCCCTGGCCTGAAGGCTAGGGGAGCCCTAGCCTGAAGCCTAGGGAAGCCCTAGCCTGAAGCCTAGGGGTGCCCTGGCCTGAAGGCTAGGGGAGCCCTAGCCTGAAGCCTAGGGGAGCCCTAGCCTGAAGCCTAGGGGTGCCCTGGCCTGAAGGCTAGGGGAGCCCTAGCCTGAAGCCTAGGGGAGCCCTAGCCTGAAGCCTAGGGGTGCCCTGGCCTGAAGGCTAGGGGAGTCCTAGCCTGAAGCCTAGGGGAGCCCTAGCCTGAAGCCTAGGGGTGCCCTGGCCTGAAGGCTAGGGGAGCCCTAGCCTGAAGCCTAGGGGAGCCCTAGCCTGAAGCCTAGGGGTGCCCTGGCCTGAAGGCTAGGGGAGCCCTAGCCTGAAGCCTAGGGGAGCCCTAGCCTGAAGCCTAGGGGTGCCCTGGCCTGAAGGCTAGGGGAGCCCTAGCCTGAAGCCTAGGGGAGCCCTAGCCTGAAGCCTAGGGGTGCCCTGGCCTGAAGGCTAGGGGAGCCCTAGCCTGAAGCCTAGGGGAGCCCTAGCCTGAAGCCTAGGGGTGCCCTGGCCTGAAGGCTAGGGGAGCCCTAGCCTGAAGCCCCTAGCCTGAAGCCTAGGGGTGCCCTGGCTGACCCTGCCTGAAGGCTAGGGGAGCCCTAGCCTGAAGCCTAGGGGAGCCCTAGCCTGAAGCCTAGGGGTGCCCTGGCCTGAAGGCTAGGGGAGCCCTAGCCTGAAGCCTAGGGGAGCCCTAGCCTGAAGCCTAGGGGTGCCCTGGCCTGAAGGCTAGGGGAGCCCTAGCCTGAAGCCTAGGGGAGCCCTAGCCTGAAGCCTAGGGGTGCCCTGGCCTGAAGGCTAGGGGAGCCCTAGCCTGAAGCCTAGGGGAGCCCTAGCCTGAAGCCTAGGGGTGCCCTGGCCTGAAGGCTAGGGGAGCCCTAGCCTGAAGCCTAGGGGAGCCCTAGCCTGAAGCCTAGGGGTGCCCTGGCCTGAAGGCTAGGGGAGCCCTAGCCTGAAGCCTAGGGGAGCCCTAGCCTGAAGCCTAGGGGTGCCCTGGCCTGAAGGCTAGGGGAGCCCTAGCCTGAAGCCTAGGGGAGCCCTAGCCTGAAGCCTAGGGGTGCCCTGGCCTGAAGGCTAGGGGAGCCCTAGCCTGAAGCCTAGGGGAGCCCTAGCCTGAAGCCTAGGGGTGCCCTGGCCTGAAGGCTAGGGGAGCCCTAGCCTGAAGCCTAGGGGAGCCCTAGCCTGAAGCCTAGGGGTGCCCTGGCCTGAAGGCTAGGGGAGCCCTAGCCTGAAGCCTAGGGGAGCCCTAGCCTGAAGCCTAGGGGTGCCCTGGCCTGAAGGCTAGGGGAGCCCTAGCCTGAAGCCTAGGGGAGCCCTAGCCTGAAGCCTAGGGGTGCCCTGGCCTGAAGGCTAGGGGAGCCCTAGCCTGAAGCCTAGGGGAGCCCTAGCCTGAAGCCTAGGGGTGCCCTGGCCTGAAGGCTAGGGGAGCCCTAGCCTGAAGCCTAGGGGAGCCCTAGCCTGAAGCCTAGGGGTGCCCTAGCCTGAAGGCTAGGGGAGCCCTAGCCTGAAGCCTAGGGGAGCCCTAGCCTGAAGCCTAGGGGTGCCCTGGCCTGAAGGCTAGGGGAGCCCTAGCCTGAAGCCTAGGGGAGCCCTAGCCTGAAGCCTAGGGGTGCCCTAGCCTGAAGGCTAGGGGAGCCCTAGCCTGAAGCCTAGGGGAGCCCTAGCCTGAAGCCTAGGGGTGCCCTAGCCTGAAGGCTAGGGGAGCCCTAGCCTGAAGCCTAGGGGAGCCCTAGCCTGAAGCCTAGGGGTGCCCTAGCCTGAAGGCTAGGGGAGCCCTAGCCTGAAGCCTAGGGGAGCCCTAGCCTGAAGCCTAGGGGTGCCCTAGCCTGAAGGCTAGGGGAGCCCTAGCCTGAAGCCTAGGGGAGCCCTAGCCTGAAGCCTAGGGGTGCCCTAGCCTGAAGGCTAGGGGAGCCCTAGCCTGAAGCCTAGGGGAGCCCTAGCCTGAAGCCTAGGGGTGCCCTAGCCTGAAGGCTAGGGGAGCCCTAGCCTGAAGCCTAGGGGAGCCCTAGCCTGAAGCCTAGGGGTGCCCTAGCCTGAAGGCTAGGGGAGCCCTAGCCTGAAGCCTAGGGGTGCCCTAGCCTGAAGGCTAGGGGAGCCCTAGCCTGAAGCCTAGGGGAGCCCTAGCCTGAAGCCTAGGGGTGCCCTAGCCTGAAGGCTAGGGGAGCCCTAGCCTGAAGCCTAGGGGAGCCCTAGCCTGAAGCCTAGGGGTGCCCTAGCCTGAAGGCTAGGGGAGCCCTAGCCTGAAGCCTAGGGGAGCCCTAGCCTGAAGCCTAGGGGTGCCCTAGCCTGAAGGCTAGGGGAGCCCTAGCCTGAAGCCTAGGGGAGCCCTAGCCTGAAGCCTAGGGGTGCCCTAGCCTGAAGGCTAGGGGAGCCCTAGCCTGAAGCCTAGGGGAGCCCTAGCCTGAAGCCTACGGGTGCCCTGGCCTGAAGGCTAGGGGAGCCCTAGCCTGAAGCCTAGGGAAGCCCTAGCCTGAAGCCTAGGGGTGCCCTGGCCTGAAGGCTAGGGGAGCCCTAGCCTGAAGCCTAGGGGAGCCCTAGCCTGAAGCCTAGGGGTGCCCTGGCCTGAAGGCTAGGGGAGCCCTAGCCTGAAGCCTAGGGGAGCCCTAGCCTGAAGCCTAGGGGTGCCCTGGCCTGAAGGCTAGGGGAGTCCTAGCCTGAAGCCTAGGGGAGCCCTAGCCTGAAGCCTAGGGGTGCCCTGGCCTGAAGGCTAGGGGAGCCCTAGCCTGAAGCCTAGGGGAGCCCTAGCCTGAAGCCTAGGGGTGCCCTGGCCTGAAGGCTAGGGGAGCCCTAGCCTGAAGCCTAGGGGAGCCCTAGCCTGAAGCCTAGGGGTGCCCTGGCCTGAAGGCTAGGGGAGCCCTAGCCTGAAGCCTAGGGGAGCCCTAGCCTGAAGCCTAGGGGTGCCCTGGCCTGAAGGCTAGGGGAGCCCTAGCCTGAAGCCTAGGGGAGCCCTAGCCTGAAGCCTAGGGGTGCCCTGGCCTGAAGGCTAGGGGAGCCCTAGCCTGAAGCCTAGGGGAGCCCTAGCCTGAAGCCTAGGGGTGCCCTGGCCTGAAGGCTAGGGGAGCCCTAGCCTGAAGCCTAGGGGAGCCCTAGCCTGAAGCCTAGGGGTGCCCTGGCCTGAAGGCTAGGGGAGCCCTAGCCTGAAGCCTAGGGGAGCCCTAGCCTGAAGCCTAGGGGTGCCCTGGCCTGAAGGCTAGGGGAGCCCTAGCCTGAAGCCTAGGGGAGCCCTAGCCTGAAGCCTAGGGGTGCCCTGGCCTGAAGGCTAGGGGAGCCCTAGCCTGAAGCCTAGGGGAGCCCTAGCCTGAAGCCTAGGGGTGCCCTGGCCTGAAGGCTAGGGGAGCCCTAGCCTGAAGCCTAGGGGAGCCCTAGCCTGAAGCCTAGGGGTGCCCTGGCCTGAAGGCTAGGGGAGCCCTAGCCTGAAGCCTAGGGGAGCCCTAGCCTGAAGCCTAGGGGTGCCCTGGCCTGAAGGCTAGGGGAGCCCTAGCCTGAAGCCTAGGGGAGCCCTAGCCTGAAGCCTAGGGGTGCCCTGGCCTGAAGGCTAGGGGAGCCCTAGCCTGAAGCCTAGGGGAGCCCTAGCCTGAAGCCTAGGGGTGCCCTGGCCTGAAGGCTAGGGGAGCCCTAGCCTGAAGCCTAGGGGAGCCCTAGCCTGAAGCCTAGGGGTGCCCTGGCCTGAAGGCTAGGGGAGCCCTAGCCTGAAGCCTAGGGGAGCCCTAGCCTGAAGCCTAGGGGTGCCCTGGCCTGAAGGCTAGGGGAGCCCTAGCCTGAAGCCTAGGGGAGCCCTAGCCTGAAGCCTAGGGGTGCCCTGGCCTGAAGGCTAGGGGAGCCCTAGCCTGAAGCCTAGGGGAGCCCTAGCCTGAAGCCTAGGGGTGCCCTGGCCTGAAGGCTAGGGGAGCCCTAGCCTGAAGCCTAGGGGAGCCCTAGCCTGAAGCCTAGGGGTGCCCTGTCCTGAAGGCTAGGGGAGCCCTAGCCTGAAGCCTAGGGGAGCCCTAGCCTGAAGCCTAGGGGTGCCCTGGCCTGAAGGCTAGGGGAGCCCTAGCCTGAAGCCTAGGGGAGCCCTAGCCTGAAGCCTAGGGGTGCCCTGGCCTGAAGGCTAGGGGAGCCCTAGCCTGAAGCCTAGGGGAGCCCTAGCCTGAAGCCTAGGGGTGCCCTGGCCTGAAGGCTAGGGGAGCCCTAGCCTGAAGCCTAGGGGAGCCCTAGCCTGAAGCCTAGGGGTGCCCTGGCTTGAAGGCTAGGGGAGCCCTAGCCTGAAGCCTAGGGGAGCCCTAGCCTGAAGCCTAGGGGTGCCCTGGCCTGAAGGCTAGGGGAGCCCTAGCCTGAAGCCTAGGGGAGCCCTAGCCTGAAGCCTAGGGGTGCCCTAGCCTGAAGGCTAGGGGAGCCCTAGCCTGAAGCCTAGGGGAGCCCTAGCCTGAAGCCTAGGGGTGCCCTAGCCTGAAGGCTAGGGGAGCCCTAGCCTGAAGCCTAGGGGAGCCCTAGCCTGAAGCCTAGGGGTGCCCTAGCCTGAAGGCTAGGGGAGCCCTAGCCTGAAGCCTAGGGGAGCCCTAGCCTGAAGCCTAGGGGTGCCCTAGCCTGAAGGCTAGGGGAGCCCTAGCCTTAGCCTAGGGGAGCCCTAGCCTGAAGCCTAGGGGTGCCCTAGCCTGAAGGCTAGGGGAGCCCTAGCCTTAGCCTAGGGGAGCCCAAAGCCTAGGGGTGCCCTAGCCTGAAGTCTAGGGGAGCCCTAGCCTTAGCCTAGGGGAACCCCAGCCTAAAGCCTAGGGGTGCCCTAGCCTGAAGGCTAGGGGAGCCCTAGCCTTAGCCTAGGGGAGCCCAAAGCCTAGGGGTGCCCTAGCCTGAATGCTAGGGGAGCCCTAGCCTTAGCCTAGGGGAGCCCTAGCCTAAAGCCTAGGGGTGCCCTAGCCTGAAGGCTAGGGGAGCCCTAGCCTTAGCCTAGGGGAGCCCAAAGCCTAGGGGTGCCCTAGCCTGAATTCTAGGGGAGCCCTAGCCTTAGCCTAGGGGAGCCCTAGCCTAAAGCCTAGGGGTGCCCTAGCCTGAAGGCTAGGGGAGCCCTAGCCTTAGCCTAGGGGAGCCCAAAGCCTAGGGGTGCCCTAGCCTGAAGGCTAGGGGAGCCCTAGCCTTAGCCTAGGGGAGCCCTAGCCTAAAGCCTAGGGGTACCCTAGCCTGAAGGCTAGGGGAGCCCTAGCCTTAGCCTAGGGGACCCAAAGCCTAGGGGTGCCCTAGCCTGAAGGCTAGGGGAGCCCTAGCCTTAGCCTAGGGGAGCCCTAGCCTAAAGCCTAGGGGTGCCCTAGCCTGAAGGCTAGGGGAGCCCTAGCCTTAGCCTAGGGGAGCCCAAAGCCTAGGGGTGCCCTAGTCTGAAGGCTAGGGGAGCCCTAGCCTTAGCCTAGGGGAGCCCTAGCCTAAAGCCTAGGGGTGCCCTAGCCTGAAGCCTAGGGGAGCCCTAGCCTTAGCCTAGGGGAGCCCAAAGCCTAGGGGTGCCCTAGCCTGAAGGCTAGGGGAGCCCTAGCCTTAGCCTAGGGGAGCCCTAGCCTAAAGCCTAGGGGTGCCCTAGCCTGAAGGCTAGGGGAGCCCTAGCCTTAGCCTAGGGGAGCCCAAAGCCTAGGGGTGCCCTAGCCTGAAGGTTAGGGGAGCCCTAGCCTTAGCCTAGGGGAGCCCTAGCCTAAAGCCTAGGGGTGCCCTAGCCTGAAGGCTAGGGGAGCCCTAGCCTTAGCCTAGGGGAGCCCAAAGCCTAGGGGTGCCCTAGCCTGAAGGCTAGGGGAGCCCTAGCCTTAGCCTAGGGGAGCCCTAGCCTAAAGCCTAGGGGTGCCCTAGCCTGAAGGCTAGGGGAGCCCTAGCCTTAGCCTAGGGGAGCCCAAAGCCTAGGGGTGCCCTAGCCTGAAGGCTAGGGGAGCCCTAGCCTTAGCCTAGGGGAGCCCTAGCCTAAAGCCTAGTGGTGCCCTAGCCTGAAGGCTAGGGGAGCCCTAGCCTTAGCCTAGGGGAGCCCAAAGCCTAGGGGTGCCCTAGCCTGAAGGCTAGGGGAGCCCTAGCCTTAGCCTAGGGGAGCCCTAGCCTAAAGCCTAGGGGTGCCCTAGCCTGAAGGCTAGGGGAGCCCTAGCCTTAGCCTAGGGAAGCCCAAAGCCTAGGGGTGCCCGAGCCTGAAGGCTAGGGGAGCCCTAGCCTTAGCCTAGGGGAGCCCTAGCCTAAAGCCTAGGGGTGCCCTAGCCTGAAGGCTAGGGGAGCCCTAGCCTTAGCCTAGGGGAGCCCAAAGCCTAGGGGTGCCCTAGCCTGAAGGCTAGGGGAGCCCTAGCCTTAGCCTAGGGGAGCCCTAGCCTAAAGCCTAGGGGTGCCCTAGCCTGAAGGCTAGGGGAGCCCTAGCCTTAGCCTAGGGGAGCCCAAAGCGTAGGGGTGCCCTAGCCTGAAGGCTAGGGGAGCCCTAGCCTTAGCCTAGGGGAGCCCTAGCCTAAAGCCTAGGGGTGCCCTAGCCTGAAGGCTAGGGGAGCCCTAGCCTTAGCCTAGGGGAGCCCAAAGCCTAGGGGTGCCCTAGCCTGAAGGCTAGGGGAGCCCTAGCCTTAGCCTAGGGGAGCCCTAGCCTAAAGCCTAGGGGTGCCCTAGCCTGAAGGCTAGGGGAGCCCTAGCCTTAGCCTAGGGGAGCCCAAAGCCTAGGGGTGCCCTAGCCTGAAGGCTAGGGGAGCCCTAGCCTTAGCCTAGGGGAGCCCTAGCCTAAAGCCTAGGGGTGCCCTAGCCTGAATGCTAGGGGAGCCCTAGCCTTAGCCTAGGGGTGCCCAAAGCCTAGGGGTGCCCTAGCCTGAAGGCTAGGGGAGCCCTAGCCTTAGCCTAGGGGAGCCCTAGCCTAAAGCCTAGGGGTGCCCTAGCCTGAAGGCTAGGGGAGCCCTAGCCTTAGCCTAGGGGAGCCCAAAGCCTAGGGGTGCCCTAGCCTGAAGGCTAGGGGAGCCCTAGCCTTAGCCTAGGGGAGCCCTAGCCTAAAGCCTAGGGGTGCCCTAGCCTGAAGGCTAGGGGAGCCCTAGCCTTAGCCTAGGGGAGCCCAAAGCCTAGGGGTGCCCTAGCCTGAAGGCTAGGGGAGCCCTAGCCTTAGCCTAGGGGAGCCCTAGCCTAAAGCCTAGGGGTGCCCTAGCCTGAAGGCTAGGGGAGCCCTAGCCTTAGCCTAGGGGAGCCCAAAGCCTAGGGGTGCCCTAGCCTGAAGGCTAGGGGAGCCCTAGCCTTAGCCTAGGGGAGCCCTAGCCTAAAGCCTAGGGTTGCCCTAGCCTGAAGGCTAGGGGAGCCCTAGCCTTAGCCTAGGGGAGCCCAAAGCCTAGGGGTGCCCTAGCCTGAAGGCTAGGGGAGCCCTAGCCTTAGCCTAGGGGAGCCCTAGCCTAAAGCCTAGGGGTGCCCTAGCTTGAAGGCTAGGGGAGCCCTAGCCTTAGCCTAGGGGAGCCCAAAGCCTAGGGGTGCCCTAGCCTGAGGGCTAGGGGAGCCCTAGCCTTAGCCTTGGGGAACCCGAGCCTAAAGCCTAGGGGTGCCCTAGCCTGAAGGCTAGGGGAGCCCTAGCCTTAGCCTAGGGGAGCCCTAGCCTGAAGCCTAGGGGTGCCCTAGCCTGAAGCCTAGGGGTGCCCTAGCCTGAAGGCTAGGGGAGCCCTAGCCTGAAGCCTAGGGGAGCCCTAGCCTGAAGCCTAGGGGTGCCCTAGCATGAAGGCTAGGGGAGCCCTAGCCTGAAGCCTAGGGGAGCCCTAGCCTGAAGCCTAGGGGTGCCCTAGCCTGAAGGCTAGGGGAGCCCTAGCCTGAAGCCTAGGGGAGCCCTAGCCTGAAGCCTAGGGGTGCCCTAGCCTGAAGGCTAGGGGAGCCCTAGCCTGAAGCCTAGGGGAGCCCTAGCCTGAAGCCTAGGGGTGCCCTAGCCTGAAGGCTAGGGGAGCCCTAGCCTGAAGCCTAGGGGAGCCCTAGCCTGAAGCCTAGGGGTGCCCTAGCCTGAAGGCTAGTGGAGCCCTAGCCTGAAGCCTAGGGGAGCCCTAGCCTGAAGCCTAGGGGTGCCCTAGCCTGAAGGCTAGGGGAGCCCTAGCCTGAAGCCTAGGGGAGCCCTAGCCTGAAGCCTAGGGGTGCCCTGGCCTGAAGGCTAGGGGAGCCCTAGCCTGAAGCCTAGGGGAGCCCTAGCCTGAAGCCTAGGGGTGCCCTGGCCTGAAGGCTAGGGGAGCCCTAGCCTGAAGCCTAGGGGAGCCCTAGCCTGAAGCCTAGGGGTGCCCAGGCCTGAAGGCTAGGGGAGCCCTAGCCTGAAGCCTAGGGGAGCCCTAGCCTGAAGCCTAGGGGTGCCCTGGCCTGAAGGCTAGGGGAGCCCTAGACTGAAGCCTAGGGGAGCCCTAGCCTGAAGCCTAGGGGTGCCCTGGCCTGAAGGCTAGGGGAGCCCTAGCCTGAAGCCTAGGGGAGCCCTAGCCTGAAGCCTAGGGGTGCCCTGGCCTGAAGGCTAGGGGAGCCCTAGCCTGAAGCCTAGGGGAGCCCTAGCCTGAAGCCTAGGGGTGCCCTGGCCTGAAGGCTAGGGGAGCCCTAGCCTGAAGCCTAGGGGAGCCCTAGCCTGAAGCCTAGGGATGCCCTGGCCTGAAGGCTAGGGGAGCCCTAGCCTGAAACCTAGGGGAGCCCTAGCCTGAAGCCTAGGGGTGCCCTGGCCTGAAGGCTAGGGGAGCCCTAGCCTGAAGCCTAGGGGAGCCCTAGCCTGAAGCCTAGGGGAGCCCTAGCCTGAAGCCTAGGGGTGCCCTGGCCTGAAGGCTAGGGGAGCCCTAGCCTGAAGCCTAGGGGAGCCCTAGCCTGAAGCCTAGGGGTGCCCTGGCCTGAAGGCTAGGGGAGCCCTAGCCTGAAGCCTAGGGGAGCCCTAGCCTGAAGCCTAGGGGTGCCCTGGCCTGAAGGCTAGGGGAGCCCTAGCCTGAAGCCTAGGGGAGCCCTAGCCTGAAGCCTAGGGGTGCCCTGGCCTGAAGGCTAGGGGAGCCCTAGCCTGAAGCCTAGGGGAGCCCTAGCCTGAAGCCTAGGGGTGCCCTGGCCTGAAGGCTAGGGGAGCCCTAGCCTGAAGCCTAGGGGAGCCCTAGCCTGAAGCCTAGGGGTGCCCTGGCCTGAAGGCTAGGGGAGCCCTAGCCTGAAGCCTAGGGGAGCCCTAGCCTGAAGCCTAGGGGTGCCCTAGCCTGAAGGCTAGGGGAGCCCTAGCCTGAAGCCTAGGGGAGCCCTAGCCTGAAGCCTAGGGGTGCCCTAGCCTGAAGGCTAGGGGAGCCCTAGCCTGAAGCCTAGGGGAGCCCTAGCCTGAAGCCTAGGGGTGCCCTAGCCTGAAGGCTAGGGGAGCCCTAGCCTGAAGCCTAGGGGAGCCCTAGCCTGAAGCCTAGGGGTGCCCTAGCCTGAAGGCTAGGGGAGCCCTAGCCTGAAGCCTAGGGGAGCCCTAGCCTGAAGCCTAGGGGTGCCCTAGCCTGAAGGCTAGGGGAGCCCTAGCCTGAAGCCTAGGGGAGCCCTAGCCTGAAGCCTAGGGGTGCCCTAGCCTGAAGGCTAGGGGAGCCCTAGCCTTAGCCTAGGGGAGCCCTAGCCTGAAGCCTAGGGGTGCCCTAGCCTGAAGGCTAGGGGAGCCCTAGCCTTAGCCTAGGGGAGCCCAAAGCCTAGGGGTGCCCTAGCCTGAAGGCTAGGGGAGCCCTAGCCTTAGCCTAGGGGAACCCCAGCCTAAAGCCTAGGGGTGCCCTAGCCTGAATGCTAGGGGAGCCCTAGCCTTAGCCTAGGGGAGCCCAAAGCCTAGGGGTGCCCTAGCCTGAATGCTAGGGGAGCCCTAGCCTTAGCCTAGGGGAGCCCTAGCCTAAAGCCTAGGGGTGCCCTAGCCTGAAGGCTAGGGGAGCCCTAGCCTTAGCCTAGGGGAGCCCAAAGCCTAGGGGTGCCCTAGCCTGAATTCTAGGGGAGCCCTAGCCTTAGCCTAGGGGAGCCCTAGACTAAAGCCTAGGGGTGCCCTAGCCTGAAGGCTAGGGGAGCCCTAGCCTTAGCCTAGGGGAGCCCAAAGCCTAGGTGTGCCCTAGCCTGAAGGCTAGGGGAGCCCTAGCCTTAGCCTAGGGGAGCCCTAGCCTTAGCCTAGGGGAGCCCAAAGCCTAGGGGTGCCCTAGCCTGAAGCCTAGGGGTGCCCTAGCCTGAAGGCTAGGGGAGCCCTAGCCTCAGCCTAGGGGAGCCCTAGCCTGAAGCCTAGGGGTGCCCTAATCTGAAGGCTAGGGGAGCCCTAGCCTCAGCCTAGGGGAGCCCTAGCCTGAAGCCTAGGGGTGCCCTAGCCTGAAGGCTAGGGGAGCCCTAGCCTCAGCTTAGGGGAGCCCTAGCCTGAAGCCTAGGGGTGCCCTAGCCTGAAGGCTAGGGGAGCCCTAGCCTCAGCCTAGGGGAGCCCTAGCCTGAAGCCTAGGGGTGCCCTAGCCTGAAGGCTAGGGGAGCCCTAGCCTGAAGCCTAGGGGTGCCCTAGCCTGAAGGCTAGGGCAGCCCTAGCCTCAGCCTAGGGGAGCCCTAGCCTGAAGCCTAGGGGTGCCCTAGCCTGAAGGCTAGGGGAGCCCTAGCCTCAGCCTAGGGGAGCCCTAGCCTGACGCCTAGGGGTGCCCTAGCCTGAAGGCTAGGGGAGCCCTAGCCTGAAGCCTAGGGGAGCCCTAGCCTGAAGCCTAGGGGTGCCCTAGCCTGAAGCCTAGGGGAGCCCTAGCCTGAAGCCTAGGGGTGCCCTAGCCTGAAGGCTAGGGGAGCCCTAGCCTGAAGGCTAGGGGAGCCCTAGCCTGAAGCCTAGGGGAGCCCTAGCCTGAAGCCTAGAGGTGCCCTAGCCTGAAGGCTAGGGGAGCCCTAGCCTGAAGCCTAGGGGAGCCCTAGCCTGAAGCTAGGGGTGCCCTAGCCTGAAGGCTAGCGGAGCCCTAGCCTGAAGCCTAGGGGAGCCCTAGCCTGAAGCCTAGGGGTGCCCTAGCCTGAAGGCTAGGGGAGCCCTAGCCTGAAGCCTAGGGGAGCCCTAGCCTGAAGCCTAGGGATGCCCTAGCCTGAAGGCTAGGGGAGCCCTAGCCTGAAGCCTAGGGGAGCCGTAGCCTGAAGCCTAGGGGTGCCCTAGCCTGAAGGCTAGGGGAGCCCTAGCCTGAAGCCTAGGGGAGCCCTAGCCTGAAGCCTAGGGGTGCCCTAGCCTGAAGGCTAGGGGAGCCCTAGCCTGAAGCCTAGGGGAGCCCTAGCCTGAAGCCTAGGGGTGCCCTAGCCTGAAGGCTAGGGGAGCCCTAGCCTGAAGCCTAGGGGAGCCCTAGCCTGAAGCCTAGGGGTGCCCTAGCCTGAAGGCTAGGGGAGCCCTAGCCTGAAGCCAAGGGGAGCCCTAGCCTGAAGCCTAGGGGTGCCCTAGCCTGAAGGCTAGGGGAGCCCTAGCCTGAAGCCAAGGGGAGCCCTAGCCTGAAGCCTAGGGGTGCCCTAGCCTGAAGGCTAGGGGAGCCCTAGCCTGAAGCCTAGGGGAGCCCTAGCCTGAAGCCTAGGGGTGCCCTAGCCTGAAGGCTAGGGGAGCCCTAGCCTGAAGCCTAGGGGAGCCCTAGCCTGAAGCCTAGGGGTGCCCTAGCCTGAAGGCTAGGGGAGCCCTAGCCTGAAGCCTAGGGGAGCCCTAGCCTGAAGCCTAGGGGTGCCCTAGCCTGAAGGCTAGGGGAGCCCTAGCCTGAAGCCTAGGGAAGCCCTAGCCTGAAGCCTAGGGGTGCCCTAGCCTGAAGGCTAGGGGAGCCCTAGCCTGAAGCCTAGGGGAGCCCTAGCCTGAAGCCTAGGGGTGCCCTAGCCTGAAGGCTAGGGGAGCCCTAGCCTGAAGCCTAGGGGAGCCCTAGCCTGAAGCCTAGGGGTGCCCTAGCCTGAAGGCTAGGGGAGCCCTAGCCTGAAGCCTAGGGGAGCCCTAGCCTGAAGCCTAGGGGTGCCCTAGCCTGAAGGCTAGGGGAGCCCTAGCCTGAAGCCTAGGGGAGCCCTAGCCTGAAGCCTAGGGGTGCCCTAGCCTGAAGGCTAGGGGAGCCCTAGCCTGAAGCCTAGGGGAGCCCTAGCCTGAAGCCTAGGGGTGCCCTAGCCTGAAGGCTCGGGGAGCCCTAGCCTGAAGCCTAGGGGTGCCCTAGCCTGAAGGCTCGGGGAGCCCTAGCCTGAAGCCTAGGGGAGCCCTAGCCTGAAGCCTAGGGGTGCCCTAGCCTGAAGGCTAGGGGAGCCCTAGCCTGAAGCCTAGGGGAGCCCTAGCCTGAAGCCTAGGGGTGCCCTAGTCTGAAGGCTAGGGGAGCCCTAGCCTGAAGCCTAGGGGAGCCCTAGCCTGAAGCCTAGGGGTGCCCTAGCCTGAAGGCTAGGGGAGCCCTAGCCTGAAGCCTAGGGGAGCCCTAGCCTGAAGCCTAGGGGAGCCCTAGCCTGAAGCCTAGGGGTGCCCTAGCCTGAAGGCTAGGGGAGCCCTAGCCTGAAGCCTAGGGGAGCCCTAGCCTGAAGCCTAGGCGTGCCCTAGCCTGAAGCCTAGGGGAGCCCTAGCCTGAAGCCTAGGGGTGTCCTAGCCTGAAGGCTAGTGGAGCCCTAGCCTGAAGCCTAGGGGAGCCCTAGCCTGAAGCCTAGGAGTGCCCTAGCCTGAAGGCTAGGGGAGCCCTAGCCTGAAGCCTAGGGGAGCCCTAGCCTGAAGCCTAGGGGAGCCCTAGCCTGAAGCCTAGGGGTGCCCTAGCCTGAAGGCTAGGGGAGCCCTAGCCTGAAGCCTAGGGGAGCCCTAGCCTGAAGCCTAGGGGTGCCCTAGCCTGAAGGCTAGGGGAGCCCTAGCCTGAAGCCTAGGGGAGCCCTAGCCTGAAGCCTAGGGGTGCCCTAGCCTGAAGGCTAGGGGAGCCCTAGCCTGAAGCCTAGGGGAGCCCTAGCCTGAAGCCTAGGGGTGCCCTAGCCTGAAGGCTAGGGGAGCCCTAGCCTGAAGCCTAGGGGAGCCCTAGCCTGAAGCCTAGGGGTGCCCTAGCCTGAAGGCTAGGGGAGCCCTAGCCTGAAGCCTAGGGGAGCCCTAGCCTGAAGCCTAGGGGTGCCCTAGCCTGAAGGCTAGGGGAGCCCTAGCCTGAAGCCAAGGGGAGCCCTAGCCTGAAGCCTAGGGGTGCCCTAGCCTGAAGGCTAGGGGAGCCCTAGCCTGAAGCCAAGGGGAGCCCTAGCCTGAAGCCTAGGGGTGCCCTAGCCTGAAGGCTAGGGGAGCCCTAGCCTGAAGCCTAGGGGAGCCCTAGCCTGAAGCCTAGAGGTGCCCTAGCCTGAAGGCTAGGGGAGCCCTAGCCTGAAGCCTAGGGGAGCCCTAGCCTGAAGCCTAGGGGTGCCCTAGCCTGAAGGCTAGGGGAGCCCTAGCCTGAAGCCTAGGGGAGCCCTAGCCTGAAGCCTAGGGGTGCCCTAGGCTGAAGGCTAGGGGAGCCCTAGCCTGAAGCCTAGGGGAGCCCTAGCCTGAAGCCTAGGGGTGCCCTAGCCTGAAGGCTAGGGGAGCCCTAGCCTGAAGCCTAGGGGAGCCCTAGCCTGAAGCCTAGGGGTGCCCTAGCCTGAAGGCTAGGGGAGCCCTAGCCTGAAGCCTAGGGGAGCCCTAGCCTGAAGCCTAGGGGTGCCCTAGCCTGAAGGCTAGGGGAGCCCTAGCCTGAAGCCTAGGGGAGCCCTAGCCTGAAGCCTAGGGGTGCCCTAGCCTGAAGGCTAGGGGAGCCCTAGCCTGAAGCCTAGGGGAGCCCTAGCCTGAAGCCTAGGGGTGCCCTAGCCTGAAGGCTAGGGGAGCCCTAGCCTGAAGCCTAGGGGAGCCCTAGCCTGAAGCCTAGGGGTTCCCTAGCCTGAAGGCTCGGGGAGCCCTAGCCTGAAGCCTAGGGGAGCCCTAGCCTGAAGCCTAGGGGTGCCCTAGCCTGAAGGCTAGGGGAGCCCTAGCCTGAAGCCTAGGGGAGCCCTAGCCTGAAGCCTAGGGGTGCCCTAGCCTGAAGGCTAGGGGAGCCCTAGCCTGAAGGCTAGGGGAGCCCTAGCCTGAAGCCTAGGGGAGCCCTAGCCTGAAGCCTAGGGGTGCCCTAGCCTGAAGGCTAGGGGAGCCCTAGCCTGAAGCCTAGGGGAGCCCTAGCCTGAAGCCTAGGGGTGCCCTAGCCTGAAGGCTAGGGGAGCCCTAGCCTGAAGGCTAGGGGAGCCCTAGCCTGAAGCCTAGGGGAGCCCTAGCCTGAAGCCTAGGGGAGCCCTAGCCTGAAGCCTAGGGATGCCCTAGCCTGAAGGCTAGGGGAGCCCTAGCCTGAAGCCTAGGGGAGCCCTAGCCTGAAGCCTAGGGGAGCCCTAGCCTGAAGCCTAGGGGTGCCCTAGCCTGAAGGCTAGGGGAGCCCTAGCCTGAAGCCTAGGGGAGCCCTAGCCTGAAGCCTAGGGGTGCCCTAGCCTGAAGGCTAGGGGAGCCCTAGCCTGAAGCCTAGGGGAGCCCTAGCCTGAAGCCTAGGGGTGCCCTAGCCTGAAGGCTAGGGGAGCCCTAGCCTGAAGCCTAGGGGAGCCCTAGCCTGAAGCCTAGGGGTGCCCTAGCCTGAAGGCTAGGGGAGCCCTAGCCTGAAGCCTAGGGGAGCCCTAGCCTGAAGCCTAGGGGTGCCCTAGCCTGAAGTCTAGGGGAGCCCTAGCCTGAAGCCTAGGGGAGCCCTAGCCTGAAGCCTAGGGGTGCCCTAGCCTGAAGGCTAGGGGAGCCCTAGCCTGAAGCCTAGGGGAGCCCTAGCCTGAAGCCTAGGGGTGCCCTAGCCTGAAGGCTAGGGGTGCCCTAGCCTGAAGGCTAGGGGAGCCCTAGCCTGAAGCCTAAGGGAGCCCTAGCCTGAAGCCTAGGGGTGCCCTAGCCTGAAGGCTAGGGGAGCCCTAGCCTGAAGCCTAGGGGAGCCCTAGCCTGAAGCCTCGGGGTGCCCTAGCCTGAAGCCTAGGGGAGCCCTAGCCTGAAGCCTAGGGGTGCCCTAGCCTGAAGGCTAGGGGAGCCCTAGCCTGAAGCCTAGGGGCGCCCTAGCCTGAAGCCTAGGGGTGCCCTAGCCTGAAGGCTAGGGGAGCCCTAGCCTGAAGCCTAGGGGAGCCCTAGCCTGAAGCCTAGGGGTGCCCTAGCCTGAAGGCTAGGGGAGGCCTAGCCTGAAGCCTAGGGGAGCCCTAGCCTGAAGCCTAGGGGTGCCCTAGCCTGAAGGCTAGGGGAGCCCTAGCCTGAAGCCTAGGGGAGCCCTAGCCTGAAGCCTAGGGGTGCCCTAGCCTGAAGGCTAGGGGAGCCCTAGCCTGAAGCCTAGGGGAGCCCTAGCCTGAAGCCTAGGGGTGCCCTAGCCTGAAGGCTAGGGGAGCCCTAGCCTGAAGCCTAGGGGAGCCCTAGCCTGAAGCCTAGGGGTGCCCTAGCCTGAAGGCTAGGGGAGCCCTAGCCTGAAGCCTAGGGGAGCCCTAGCCTGAAGCCTAGGGGTGCCCTAGCCTGAAGGCTAGGGGAGCCCTAGCCTGAAGCCTAGGGGAGCCCTAGCCTGAAGCCTAGGGGTGCCCTAGCCTGAAGGCTAGGGGAGCCCTAGCCTGAAGCCTAGGGGAGCCCTAGCCTGAAGCCTAGGGGTGCCCTAGCCTGAAGGCTAGGGGAGCCCTAGCCTGAAGCCTAGGGGAGCCCTAGCCTGAAGCCTAGGGGTGCCCTAGCCTGAAGGCTAGGGGAGCCCTAGCCTGAAGCCTAGGGGAGCCCTAGCCTGAAGCCTAGGGGTGCCCTAGCCTGAAGGCTAGGGGAGCCCTAGCCTGAAGTCTAGGGGAGCCCTAGCCTGAAGCCTAGGGTTGCCCTAGCCTGAAGGCTAGGGGAGCCCTAGCCTGAAGCCTAGGGGAGCCCTAGCCTGAAGCCTAGGGGTGCCCTAGCCTGAAGGCTAGGGGAGCCCTAGCCTGAAGCCTAGGGGAGCCCTAGCCTGAAGCCTAGGGGTGCCCCAGCCTGAAGGCTAGGGGAGCCCCAGCCTGAAGCCTAGGGGAGCCCTAGCCTGAAGCCTAGGGGTGCCCTAGCCTGAAGGCTAGGGGAGCCCTAGCCTGAAGCCTAGGGGAGCCCTAGCCTGAAGCCTAGGGGTGCCCTAGCCTGAAGGCTAGGGGAGCCCTAGCCTGAAGCCTAGGGGAGCCCTAGCCTGAAGCCTAGGGGTGCCCTAGCCTGAAGGCTAGGGGAGCCCTAGCCTGAAGCCTAGGGGAGCCCTAGCCTGAAGCCTAGGGGTGCCCTAGCCTGAAGGCTAGGGGAGCCCTAGCCTGAAGCCTAGGGGAGCCCTAGCCTGAAGCCTAGGGGTGCCCTAGCCTGAAGGCTAGGGGAGCCCTAGCCTGAAGCCTAGGGGTGCCCTAGCCTGAAGGCTAGGGGAGCCCTAGCCTGAAGCCTAGGGGAGCCCTAGCCTGAAGCCTAGGGGTGCCCTAGCCTGAAGGCTAGGGGAGCCCTAGCCTGAAGCCTAGGGGAGCCCTAGCCTGAAGCCTAGGGGTGCCCTGGCCTGAAGGCTAGGGGAGCCCTAGCCTGAAGCCTAGTGGAGCCCTAGCCTGAAGCCTAGGGGTGCCCTGGCCTGAAGGCTAGGGGAGCCCTAGCCTGAAGCCTAGGGGAGCCCTAGCCTGAAGCCTAGGGGTGCCCTGGCCTGAAGGCTAGGGGAGCCCTAGCCTGAAGCCTAGGGGAGCCCTAGCCTGAAGCCTAGGGGTGCCCTGGCCTGAAGGCTAGGGGAGCCCTAGCCTGAAGCCTAGGGGAGCCCTAGCCTGAAGCCTAGGGTTGCCCTGGCCTGAAGGCTAGGGGAGCCCTAGCCTGAAGCCTATGGGAGCCCTAGCCTGAAGCCTAGGGGTGCCCTGGCCTGAAGGCTAGGGGAGCCCTAGCCTGAAGCCTAGGGGAGCCCTAGCCTGAAGCCTAGGGGTGCCCTGGCCTGAAGGCTAGGGGAGCCCTAGCCTGAAGCCTAGGGGAGCCCTAGCCTGAAGCCTAGGGGTGCCCTGGCCTGAAGGCTAGGGGAGCCCTAGCCTTAAGGCTAGGGGAGCCCTATCCTGAAGCCTAGGGGTGCCCTGGCCTGAAGGCTAGGGGAGCCCTAGCCTGAAGCCTAGGGGAGCCCTAGCCTGAAGCCTAGGGGTGCCCTGGCCTGAAGGCTAGGGGAGCCCTAGCCTGAAGCCTAGGGGAGCCCTAGCCTGAAGCCTAGGGGTGCCCTGGCCTGAAGGCTAGGGGAGCCCTAGCCTGAAGCCTAGGGGAGCCCTAGCCTGAAGCCTAGGGGTGCCCTGGCCTGAAGGCTAGGGGAGCCCTAGCCTGAAGCCTAGGGGAGCCCTAGCCTGAAGCCTAGGGGTGCCCTGGCCTGAAGGCTAGGGGAGCCCTAGCCTGAAGCCTAGGGGAGCCCTAGCCTGAAGCCTAGGGGTGCCCTGGCCTGAAGGCTAGGGGAGCCCTAGCCTGAAGCCTAGGGGAGCCCTAGCCTGAAGCCTAGGGGTGCCCTGGCCTGAAGGCTAGGGGAGCCCTAGCCTGAAGCCTAGGGGAGCCCTAGCCTGAAGCCTAGGGGTGCCCTGGACTGAAGGCTAGGGGAGCCCTAGCCTGAAGCCTACGGGAGCCCTAGCCTGAAGCCTAGGGGTGCCCTGGCCTGAAGGCTAGGGGAGCCCTAGCCTGAAGCCTAGGGGAGCCCTAGCCTGAAGCCTAGGGGTGCCCTAGCCTGAAGGCTAGGGGAGCCCTAGCCTGAAGCCTAGGGGAGCCCTAGCCTGAAGCCTAGGGGTGCCCTAGCCTGAAGGCTAGGGGAGCCCTAGCCTGAAGCCTAGGGGAGCCCTAGCCTGAAGCCTAGGGGTGCCCTAGCCTGAAGGCTAGGGGAGCCCTAGCCTGAAGCCTAGGGGAGCCCTAGCCTGAAGCCTAGGGGTGCCCTAGCCTGAAGGCTAGGGGAGCCCTAGCCTGAAGCCTAGGGGAGCCCTAGCCTGAAGCCTAGGGGTGCCCTAGCCTGAAGGCTAGGGGAGCCCTAGCCTTAGCCTAGGGGAGCCCTAGCCTGAAGCCTAGGGGTGCCCTAGCCTGAAGGCTAGGGGAGCCCTAGCCTTAGCCTAGGGGAGCCCAAAGCCTAGGGGTGCCCTAGCCTGAAGGCTAGGGGAGCCCTAGCCTTAGCCTAGGGGAACCCCAGCCTAAAGCCTAGGGGTGCCCTAGCCTGAAGGCTAGGGGAGCCCTAGCCTTAGCCTAGGGGAGCCCAAAGCCTAGGGGTGCCCTAGCCTGAATGCTAGGGGAGCCCTAGCCTTAGCCTAGGGGAGCCCTAGCCTAAAGCCTAGGGGTGCCCTAGCCTGAAGGCTAGGGGAGCCCTAGCCTTAGCCTAGGGGAGCCCATAGCCTAGGGGTGCCCTAGCCTGAAGGCTAGGGGAGCCCTAGCCTTAGCCTAGGGGAGCCCTAGCCTAAAGCCTAGGGGTGCCCTAGCCTGAAGGCTAGGGGAGCCCTAGCCTTAGCCTAGGGGAGCCCAAAGCGTAGGGGTGCCCTAGCCTGAAGGCTAGGGGAGCCCTAGCCTTAGCCTAGGGGAGCCCTAGCCTAAAGCCTAGGGGTGCCCTAGCCTGAAGGCTAGGGGAGCCCTAGCCTTAGCCTAGGGGAGCCCAAAGCCTAGGGGTGCCCTAGCCTGAAGGCTAGGGGAGCCCTAGCCTTAGCCTAGGGGAGCCCTAGCCTAAAGCCTAGGGGTGCCCTAGCCTGAAGGCTAGGGGAGCCCTAGCCTTAGCCTAGGGGAGCCCAAAGCCTAGGGGTGCCCTAGCCTGAAGGCTAGGGGAGCCCTAGCCTTAGCCTAGGGGAGCCCTAGCCTAAAGCCTAGGGGTGCCCTAGCCTGAATGCTAGGGGAGCCCTAGCCTTAGCCTAGGGGTGCCCAAAGCCTAGGGGTGCCCTAGCCTGAAGGCTAGGGGAGCCCTAGCCTTAGCCTAGGGGAGCCCTAGCCTAAAGCCTAGGGGTGCCCTAGCCTGAAGGCTAGGGGAGCCCTAGCCTTAGCCTAGGGTAGCCCAAAGCCTAGGGGTGCCCTAGCCTGAAGGCTAGGGGAGCCCTAGCCTTAGCCTAGGGGAGCCCTAGCCTAAAGCCTAGGGGTGCCCTAGCCTGAAGGCTAGGGGAGCCCTAGCCTTAGCCTAGGGGAGCCCAAAGCCTAGGGGTGCCCTAGCCTGAAGGCTAGGGGAGCCCTAGCCTTAGCCTAGGGGAGCCCTAGCCTAAAGGCTAGGGGTGCCCTAGCCTGAAGGCTAGGGGAGCCCTAGCCTTAGCCTAGGGGAGCCCAAAGCCTAGGGGTGCCCTAGCCTGAAGGCTAGGGGAGCCCTAGCCTTAGCCTAGGGGAGCCCTAGCCTAAAGCCAAGGGTTGCCCTAGCCTGAAGGCTAGGGGAGCCCTAGCCTTAGCCTAGGGGAGCCCAAAGCCTAGGGGTGCCCTAGCCTGAAGGCTAGGGGAGCCCTAGCCTTAGCCTAGGGGAGCCCTAGCCTAAAGCCTAGGGGTGCCCTAGCTTGAAGGCTAGGGGAGCCCTAGCCTTAGCCTAGGGGAGCCCAAAGCCTAGGGGTGCCCTAGCCTGAGGGCTAGGGGAGCCCTAGCCTTATCCTAGGGGAACCCTAGCCTAAAGCCTAGGGGTGCCCTAGCCTGAAGGCTAGGGGAGCCCTAGCCTTAGCCTAGGGGAGCCCTAGCCTGAAGCCTAGGGGTGCCCTAGCCTGAAGCCTAGGTGTGCCCTAGCCTGAAGGCTAGGGGAGCCCTAGCCTGAAGCCTAGGGGAGCCCTAGCCTGAAGCCTAGGGGTGCCCTAGCCTGAAGGCTAGGGGAGCCCTAGCCTGAAGCCTAGGGGAGCCCTAGCCTGAAGCCTAGGGGTGCCCTAGCCTGAAGGCTAGGGGAGCCCTAGCCTGAAGCCTAGGGGAGCCCTAGCCTGAAGCCTAGGGGTGCCCTAGCCTGAAGGCTAGGGGAGCCCTAGCCTGAAGCCTAGGGGAGCCCTAGCCTGAAGCCTAGGGGTGCCCTAGCCTGAAGGCTAGGGGAGCCCTAGCCTGAAGCCTAGGGGAGCCCTAGCCTGAAGCCTAGGGGTGCCCTAGCCTGAAGGCTAGGGGAGCCCTAGCCTGAAGCCTAGGGGAGCCCTAGCCTGAAGCCTAGGGGTGCCCTAGCCTGAAGGCTAGGGGAGCCCTAGCCTGAAGCCTAGGGGAGCCCTAGCCTGAAGCCTAGGGGTGCCCTGGCCTGAAGGCTAGGGGAGCCCTAGCCTGAAGCCTAGGGGAGCCCTAGCCTGAAGCCTAGGGGTGCCCTGGCCTGAAGGCTAGGGGAGCCCTAGCCTGAAGCCAAGGGGAGCCCTAGCCTGAAGCCTAGGGGTGCCCTGGCCTGAAGGCTAGGGGAGCCCTAGCCTGAAGCCTAGGGGAGCCCTAGCCTGAAGCCTAGGGGTGCCCTGGCCTGAAGGCTAGGGGAGCCCTAGCCTGAAGCCTAGGGGAGCCCTAGCCTGAAGCCTAGGGGTGCCCTGGCCTGAAGGCTAGGGGAGCCCTAGCCTGAAGCCTAGGGGAGCCCTAGCCTGAAGCCTAGGGGTGCCCTGGCCTGAAGGCTAGGGGAGCCCTAGCCTGAAGCCTAGGGGAGCCCTAGCCTGAAGCCTAGGGGTGCCCTGGCCTGAAGGCTAGGGGAGCCCTAGCCTGAAGCCTAGGGGAGCCCTAGCCTGAAGCCTAGGGGTGCCCTGGCCTGAAGGCTAGGGGAGCCCTAGCCTGAAGCCTAGGGGAGCCCTAGCCTGAAGCCTAGGGGTGCCCTGGCCTGAAGGCTAGGGGAGCCCTAGCCTGAAGCCTAGGGGAGCCCTAGCCTGAAGCCTAGGGGTGCCCTGGCCTGAAGGCTAGGGGAGCCCTAGCCTGAAGCCTAGGGGAGCCCTAGCCTGAAGCCTAGGTGTGCCCTGGCCTGAAGGCTAGGGGAGCCCTAGCGTGAAGCCTAGGGGAGCCCTAGCCTGAAGCCTAGGGGTGCCCTGGCCTGAAGGCTAGGGGAGCCCTAGCCTGAAGCCTAGGGGAGCCCTAGCCTGAAGCCTAGGGGTGCCCTGGCCTGAAGGCTAGGGGAGCCCTAGCCTGAAGCCTAGGGGAGCCCTAGCCTGAAGCCTAGGGGTGCCCTGGCCTGAAGGCTAGGGGAGCCCTAGCCTGAAGCCTAGGGGAGCCCTAGCCTGAAGCCTAGGGGTGCCCTGGCCTGAAGGCTAGGGGAGCCCTAGCCTGAAGCCTAGGGGAGCCCTAGCCTGAAGCCTAGGGGTGCCCTGGCCTGAAGGCTAGGGGAGCCCTAGCCTGAAGCCTAGGGGAGCCCTAGCCTGAAGCCTAGGGGTGCCCTGGCCTGAAGGCTAGGGGAGCCCTAGCCTGAAGCCTAGGGGAGCCCTAGCCTGAAGCCTAGGGGTGCCCTGGCCTGAAGGCTAGGGGAGCCCTAGCCTGAAGCCTAGGGGAGCCCTAGCCTGAAGCCTAGGGGTGCCCTGGCCTGAAGGCTAGGGGAGCCCTAGCCTGAAGCCTAGGGGAGCCCTAGCCTGAAGCCTAGGGGTGCCCTGGCCTGAAGGCTAGGGGAGCCCTAGCCTGAAGCCTAGAGGAGCCCTAGCCTGAAGCCTAGGGGTGCCCTGGCCTGAAGGCTAGGGGAGCCCTAGCCTGAAGCCTAGGGGAGCCCTAGCCTGAAGCCTAGGGGTGCCCTAGCCTGAAGGCTAGGGGAGCCCTAGCCTGAAGCCTAGGGGAGCCCTAGCCTGAAGCCTAGGGGTGCCCTAGCCTGAAGGCTAGGGGAGCCCTAGCCTGAAGCCTAGGGGAGCCCTAGCCTGAAGCCTAGGGGTGCCCTAGCCTGAAGGCTAGGGGAGCCCTAGCCTGAAGCCTAGGGGAGCCCTAGCCTGAAGCCTAGGGGTGCCCTAGCCTGAAGGCTAGGGGAGCCCTAGCCTGAAGCCTAGGGGAGCCCTAGCCTGAAGCCTAGGGGTGCCCTAGCCTGAAGGCTAGGGGTGCCCTAGCCTGAAGGCTAGGGGAGCCCTAGCCTTAGCCTAGGGGAGCCCAAAGCCTAGGGGTGCCCTAGCCTGAAGGCTAGGGGAGCCCTAGCCTTAGCCTAGGGGAGCCTAAAGCCTAGGGGTGCCCTAGCCTGAAGGCTAGGGGAGCCCTAGCCTTAGCCTAGGGGAACCCCAGCCTAAAGCCTAGGGGTGCCCTAGCCTGAAGGCTAGGGGAGCCCTAGCCTTAGCCTAGGGGAGCCCAAAGCCTAGGGGTGCCCTAGCCTGAATGCTAGGGGAGCCCTAGCCTTAGCCTAGGGGAGCCCTAGCCTAAAGCCTAGGGGTGCCCTAGCCGGAAGGCTAGGGGAGCCCTAGCCTTAGCCTAGGGGAGCCCAAAGCCTAGGGGTGCCCTAGCCTGAATTCTAGGGGAGCCCTAGCCTTAGCCTAGGGGAGCCCTAGCCTAAAGCCTAGGGGTGCCCTAGCCTGAAGGCTAGGGGAGACCTAGCCTTAGCCTAGGGGAGCCCAAAGCCTAGGGGTGCCCTAGCCTGAAGGCTAGGGGAGCCCTAGCCTTAGCCTAGGGGAGCCCTAGCCTAAAGCCTAGGGGTACCCTAGCCTGAAGGCTAGGGGAGCCCTAGCCTTAGCCTAGGGGAGCCCAAAGCCTAGGGGTGCCCTAGCCTGAAGGCTAGGGGAGCCCTAGCCTTAGCCTAGGGGAGCCCTAGGCTAAAGCCTAGGGGTGC
>NW_027458179.1:0-98958 GCF_050624435.1 Tenrec ecaudatus
GCTAGGGCTCCCCTGGCCTTCAGGCTAGGGCACCCCTAGGCTTTAGGCTCCCCTAGGCTAAGGCTAGGGCTCCCCTGGCCTTCAGGCTAGGGCACCCCTAGGCTTTAGGCTCCCCTAGGCTAAGGCTAGGGCTCCCCTGGCCTTCAGGCTAGGGCACCCCTAGGCTTTAGGCTCCCCTAGGCTAAGGCTAGGGCTCCCCTGGCCTTCAGGCTAGGGCACCCCTAGGCTTTAGGCTCCCCTAGGCTAAGGCTAGGGCTCCCCTGGCCTTCAGGCTAGGGCACCCCTAGGCTTTAGGCTCCCCTAGGCTAAGGCTAGGGCTCCCCTGGCCTTCAGGCTAGGGCACCCCTAGGCTTTAGGCTCCCCTAGGCCAAGGCTAGGGCTCCCCTGGCCTTCAGGCTAGGGCACCCCTAGGCTTTAGGCTCCCCTAGGCTAAGGCTAGGGCTCCCCTGGCCTTCAGGCTAGGGCACCCCTAGGCTTTAGGCTCCCCTAGGCTAAGGCTAGGGCTCCCCTGGCCTTCAGGCTAGGGCACCCCTAGGCTTTAGGCTCCCCTAGGCTAAGGCTAGGGCTCCCCTGGCCTTCAGGCTAGGGCAACCCTAGGCTTTAGGCTCCCCTAGGCTAAGGCTAGGGCTCCCCTGGCCTTCAGGCTAGGGCAACCCTAGGCTTTAGGCTCCCCTAGGCTAAGGCTAGGGCTCCCCTGGCCTTCAGGCTAGGGCAACCCTAGGCTTTAGGCTCCCCTAGGCTAAGGCTAGGGCTCCCCTGGCCTTCAGGCTAGGGCACCCCTAGGCTTTAGGCTCCCCTAGGCTAAGGCTAGTGCTCCCCTGGCCTTCAGGCTAGGGCACCCCTAGGCTTTAGGCTCCCCTAGGCTAAGGCTAGCGCTCGCCTGGCCTTCAGGCTAGGTCACCCCTAGGCTTTAGGCTCCCCTAGGCTAAGGCTAGCGCTCCCCTGGCCTTCAGGCTAGGGCACCCCTAGGCTTTAGGCTCCCCTAGGCTAAGGCTAGCGCTCCCCTGGCCTTCAGGCTAGGTCACCCCTAGGCTTTAGGCTCCCCTAGGCTAAGGCTAGGGCTCCCCTGGCCTTCAGGCTGGGGCACCCCTAGGCTTTAGGCTCCCCTAGGCTAAGGCTAGGGCTCCCCTAGCCTTCAGGCTAGGGCACCCCTAGGCTTTAGGCTCCCCTAGGCTAAGGCTAGGGCTCCCCTAGCCTTCAGGCTAGGGCACCCCTAGGCTTTAGGCTCCCCTAGGCTAAGGCTAGGGCTCCCCTAGCCTTCAGGCTAGGGCACCCCTAGGCTTTAGGCTCCCCTAGGCTAAGGCTAGGGCTCCCCTAGCCTTCAGGCTAGGGCACCCCTAGGCTTTAGGCTCCCCTAGGCTAAGGCTAGGGCTCCCCTAGCCTTCAGGCTAGGGCACCCCTAGGCTTTAGGCTCCCCTAGGCTAAGGCTAGGGCTCCCCTAGCCTTCAGGCTAGGGCACCCCTAGGCTTTAGGCTCCCCTAGGCTAAGGCTAGGGCTCCCCTAGCCTTCAGGCTAGGGCACCCCTAGGCTTTAGGCTCCCCTAGGCTAAGGCTAGGGCTCCCCTAGCCTTCAGGCTAGGGCACCCCTAGGCTTTAGGCTCCCCTAGGCTAAGGCTAGGGCTCCCCTAGCCTTCAGGCTAGGGCACCCCTAGGCTTTAGGCTCCCCTAGGCTAAGGCTAGGGCTCCCCTAGCCTTCAGGCTAGGGCACCCCTAGGCTTTAGGCTAGGGCTCCCCTAGGCTAAGGCTAGGGCTCCCCTAGCCTTCAGGCTAGGGCACCCCTAGGCTTTAGGCTAGGGCTCCCCTAGCCTTCAGGCTAGGGCTCCCCTAGCCTTCAGGCTAGGGCACCCCTAGGCTTTAGGCTAGGGCTCCCCTAGGCTAAGGCTAGGGCTACCCTAGCCTTCAGGCTAGGGCACCCCTAGGCTTTAGGCTAGGGCTCCCCTAGGCTAAGGCTAGGGCTCCCCTAGCCTTCAGGCTAGGGCACCCCTAGGCTTTAGGCTAGGGCTCCCCTAGGCTAAGGCTAGGGCTCCCCTAGCCTTCAGGCTAGGGCACCCCTAGGCTTTAGGCTAGGGCTCCCCTAGGCTAAGGCTAGGGCTCCCCTAGCCTTCAGGCTAGGGCACCCCTAGGCTTTAGGCTAGGGCTCCCCTAGGCTAAGGCTAGGGCTCCCCTAGCCTTCAGGCTAGGGCACCCCTAGGCTTTAGGCTAGGGCTCCCCTGGCCTTCAGGCTAGGGCACCCCTAGGCTTTAGGCTCCCCTAGGCTAAGGCTAGGGCTCCCCTGGCCTTCAGGCTAGGCCACCCCTAGGCTTTAGGCTCCCCTAGGCTAAGGCTAGGGCTCCCCTGGCCTTCAGGCTAGGCCACCCCTAGGCTTTAGGCTCCCCTAGGCTAAGGCTAGGGCTCCCCTGGCCTTCAGGCTAGGGCACCACTAGGCTTTAGGCTCCCCTAGGCTAAGGCTAGGGCTCCCCTGGCCTTCAGGCTAGGGCACCCCTAGGCTTTAGGCTCCCCTAGGCTAAGGCTAGGGCTCCCCTGGCCTTCAGGCTAGGGCACCCCTAGGCTTTAGGCTCCCCTAGGCTAAGGCTAGGGCTCCCCTGGCCTTCAGGCTAGGGCACCCCTAGGCTTTAGGCTCCCCTAGGCTAAGGCTAGGGCTCCCCTGGCCTTCAGGCTAGGGCACCCCTAGGCTTTAGGCTCCCCTAGGCTAAGGCTAGGGCTCCCCTGGCCTTCAGGCTAGGGCACCCCTAGGCTTTAGGCTCCCCTAGGCTAAGGCTAGGGCTCCCCTGGCCTTCAGGCTAGGGCACCCCTAGGCTTTAGGCTCCCCTAGGCTAAGGCTAGGGCTCCCCTGGCCTTCAGGCTAGGGCACCCCTAGGCTTTAGGCTCCCCTAGGCTAAGGCTAGGGCTCCCCTGGCCTTCAGGCTAGGGCACCCCTAGGCTTTAGGCTCCCCTAGGCTAAGGCTAGGGCTCCCCTGGCCTTCAGGCTAGGGCACCCCTAGGCTTTAGGCTCCCCTAGGCTAAGGCTAGGGCTCCCCTGGCCTTCAGGCTAGGGCACCCCTAGGCTTTAGGCTCCCCTAGGCTAAGGCTAGGGCTCCCCTGGCCTTCAGGCTAGGGCACCCCTAGGCTTTAGGCTCCCCTAGGCTAAGGCTAGGGCTCCCCTGGCCTTCAGGCTAGGGCACCCCTAGTCTTTAGGCTCCCCTAGGCTAAGGCTAGGGCTCCCCTGGCCTTCAGGCTAGGGCACCCCTAGGCTTTAGGCTCCCCTAGGCTAAGGCTAGGGCTCCCCTGGCCTTCAGGCTAGGGCACCCCTAGGCTTTAGGCTCCCCTAGGCTAAGGCTAGGGCTCCCCTGGCCTTCAGGCTAGGGCACCCCTAGGCTTTAGGCTCCCCTAGGCTAAGGCTAGGGCTCCCCTGGCCTTCAGGCTAGGGCACCCCTAGGCTTTAGGCTCCCCTAGGCTAAGGCTAGGGCTCCCCTGGCCTTCAGGCTAGGGCAACCCTAGGCTTTAGGCTCCCCTAGGCTAAGGCTAGGGCTCCCCTGGCCTTCAGGCTAGGGCAACCCTAGGCTTTAGGCTCCCCTAGGCTAAGGCTAGGGCTCCCCTGGCCTTCAGGCTAGGGCACCCCTAGGCTTTAGGCTCCCCTAGGCTAAGGCTAGTGCTCCCCTGGCCTTCAGGCTAGGGCACCCCTAGGCTTTAGGCTCCCCTAGGCTAAGGCTAGCGCTCCCCTGGCCTTCAGGCTAGGTCACCCCTAGGCTTTTGGCTCCCCTAGGCTAAGGCTAGGGCTCCCCTGGCCTTCAGGCTAGGGAACCCCTAGGCTTTAGGCTCCCCTAGGCTAAGGCTAGGGCTCCCCTGGCCTTCAGGCTAGGGCACCCCTAGGCTTTAGGCTCCCCTAGGCTAAGGCTAGGGCTCCCCTGTCCTTCAGGCTAGGGCACCCCTAGGCTTTAGGCTCCCCTAGGCTAAGGCTAGGGCTCCCCTGGCCTTCAGGCTAGGGCCCCCCTAGGCTTTAGGCTCCCCTAGGCTAAGGCTAGGGCTCCCCTGGCCTTCAGGCTAGGGCCCCCCTAGGCTTTAGGCTCCCCTAGGCTGAGGCTAGGGCTCCCCTGGCCTTCAGGCTAGGGCACCCCTAGGCTTTAGGCTCCCCTAGGCTAAGGCTAGGGCTCCCCTGGCCTTCAGGCTAGGGCACCCCTAGGCTTTAGGCTCCCCTAGGCTAAGGCTAGGGCTCCCCTGGCCTTCAGGCTAGGGCACCCCTAGGCTTTAGGCTCCCCTAGGCTAAGGCTAGGGCTCCCCTGGCCTTCAGGCTAGGGCACCACTAGGCTTTAGGCTCCCCTAGGCTAAGGCTAGGGCTCCCCTGGCCTTCAGGCTAGGGCACCCCTAGGCTTTAGGCTCCCCTAGGCTAAGGCTAGGGCTCCCCTGGCCTTCAGGCTAGGGCACCCCTAGGCTTTAGGCTCCCCTAGGCTAAGGCTAGGGCTCCCCTGGCCTTCAGGCTAGGGCACCCCTAGGCTTTAGGCTCCCCTAGGCTAAGGCTAGGGCTCCCCTGGCCTTCAGGCTAGGGCACCCCTAGGCTTTAGGCTCCCCTAGGCTAAGGCTAGGGCTCCCCTGGCCTTCAGGCTAGGGCACCCCTAGGCTTTAGGCTCCCCTAGGCTAAGGCTAGGGCTCCCCTGGCCTTCAGGCTAGGGCACCCCTAGGCTTTAGGCTCTCCTAGGCTAAGGCTAGGGCTCCCCTGGCCTTCAGGCTAGGGCACCCCTAGGCTTTAGGCTCCCCTAGGCTAAGGCTAGGGCTCCCCTGGCCTTCAGGCTAGGGCACCCCTAGGCTTTAGGCTCCCCTAGGCTAAGGCTAGGGCTCCCCTGGCCTTCAGGCTAGGGCACCCCTAGGCTTTAGGCTCCCCTAGGCTAAGGCAGGGCTCCCCTGGCCTTCAGGCTAGGGCACCCCTAGGCTTTAGGCTCCCCTAGGCTAAGGCTAGGGCTCCCCTGGCCTTCAGGCTAGGGCACCCCTAGGCTTTAGGCTCCCCTAGGCTAAGGCTAGGGCTCCCCTGGCCTTCAGGCTAGGGCACCCCTAGGCTTTAGGCTCCCCTAGGCTAAGGCTAGGGCTCCCCTGGCCTTCAGGCTAGGCCACCCCTAGGCTTTAGGCTCCCCTAGGCTAAGGCTAGGGCTCCCCTGGCCTTCAGGCTAGGGCACCCCTAGGCTTTAGGCTCCCCTAGGCTAAGCCTAGGGCTCCCCTGGCTTTCAGGCTAGGGCACCCCTAGGCTTTAGGCTCCCCTAGGCTAAGGCTAGGGCTCCCCTGGCCTTCAGGCTAGGGCACCCCTAGGCTTTAGGCTCCCCTAGGCTAAGGCTAGGGCTCCCCTGGCCTTCAGGCTAGGGCACCCCTAGGCTTTAGGCTCCCCTAGGCTAAGGCTAGGGCTCCCCTGGCTTTCAGGCTAGGGCACCCCTAGGCTTTAGGCTCCCCTAGGCTAAGGCTAGGGCTCCCCTGGCCTTCAGGCTAGGGCACCCCTAGGCTTTAGTCTCCCCAATGCTAAGGCTAGGGCTCCCCTAGGCTAAGGCTAGGGCTCCCCTAGCCTTCAGGCTAGGGCACCCCTAGGCTTTAGGCTAGGGCTCCCGTAGGCTAAGGCTAGGGCTCCCCTAGCCTTCAGGCTAGGGCACCCCTAGGCTTTAGGCTAGGGCTCCCGTAGGCTAAGGCTAGGGCTCCCCTAGCCTTCCGGCTAGGGCACCCCTAGGCTTTAGGCTAGGGCTCCCGTAGGCTAAGGCTAGGGCTCCCCTAGCCTTCCGGCTAGGGCACCCCTAGGCTTTAGGCTAGGGCTCCCGTAGGCTAAGGCTAGGGCTCCCCTAGCCTTCCGGCTAGGGCACCCCTAGGCTTTAGGCTAGGGCTCCCGTAGGCTAAGGCTAGGGCTCCCCTAGCCTACCGGCTAGGGCTCCCCTAGCCTTCCGGCTAGGGCACCCCTAGGCTTTAGGCTAGGGCTCCCGTAGGCTAAGGCTAGGGCTCCCCTAGCCTTCCGGCTAGGGCACCCCTAGGCTTTAGGCTAGGGCTCCCCTAGGCTAAGGCTAGGGCTCCCCTAGCCTTCCGGCTAGGGCACCCCTAGGCTTTAGGCTCCCCTAGGCTAAGCCTAGGGCTCCCCTGGCTTTCAGGCTAGGGCACCCCTAGGCTTTAGGCTCCCCTAGGCTAAGGCTAGGGCTCCCCTGGCCTTCAGGCTAGGGCACCCCTAGGCTTTAGGCTCCCCTAGGCTAAGGCTAGGGCTCCCCTGGCCTTCAGGCTAGGGCACCCCTAGGCTTTAGGCTCCCCTAGGCTAAGGCTAGGGCTCCCCTGGCTTTCAGGCTAGGGCACCCCTAGGCTTTAGGCTCCCCTAGGCTAAGGCTAGGGCTCCCCTGGCCTTCAGGCTAGGGCACCCCTAGGCTTTAGTCTCCCCAATGCTAAGGCTAGGGCTCCCCTAGGCTAAGGCTAGGGCTCCCCTAGCCTTCAGGCTAGGGCACCCCTAGGCTTTAGGCTAGGGCTCCCGTAGGCTAAGGCTAGGGCTCCCCTAGCCTTCAGGCTAGGGCACCCCTAGGCTTTAGGCTAGGGCTCCCGTAGGCTAAGGCTAGGGCTCCCCTAGCCTTCCGGCTAGGGCACCCCTAGGCTTTAGGCTAGGGCTCCCGTAGGCTAAGGCTAGGGCTCCCCTAGCCTTCCGGCTAGGGCACCCCTAGGCTTTAGGCTAGGGCTCCCGTAGGCTAAGGCTAGGGCTCCCCTAGCCTTCCGGCTAGGGCACCCCTAGGCTTTAGGCTAGGGCTCCCGTAGGCTAAGGCTAGGGCTCCCCTAGCCTACCGGCTAGGGCTCCCCTAGCCTTCCGGCTAGGGCACCCCTAGGCTTTAGGCTAGGGCTCCCCTAGGCTAAGGCTAGGGCTCCCCTAGCCTTCCGGCTAGGGCACCCCTAGGCTTTAGGCTAGGGCTCCCCTAGGCTAAGGCTAGGGCTCCCCTAGCCTTCCGGCTAGGGCACCCCTAGGCTTTAGGCTAGGGCTCCCCTAGGCTAAGGCTAGGGCTCCCCTAGCCTTCCGGCTAGGGCACCCCTAGGCTTTAGGCTAGGGCTCCCCTAGGCTAAGGCTAGGGCTCCCCTAGCCTTCCGGCTAGGGCACCCCTAGGCTTTAGGCTAGGGCTCCCCTAGGCTAAGGCTAGGGCTCCCCTAGCCTTCCGGCTAGGGCACCCCTAGGCTTTAGGCTAGGGCTCCCCTAGGCTAAGGCTAGGGCTCCCCTAGCCTTCCGGCTAGGGCACCCCTAGGCTTTAGGCTAGGGCTCCCCTAGGCTAAGGCTAGGGCTCCCCTAGCCTTCCGGCTAGGGCACCCCTAGGCTTTAGGCTAGGGCTCCCCTAGGCTAAGGCTAGGGCTCCCCTAGCCTTCCGGCTAGGGCACCCCTAGGCTTTAGGCTAGGGCTCCCCTAGGCTAAGGCTAGGGCTCCCCTAGCCTTCCGGCTAGGGCACCCCTAGGCTTTAGGCTAGGGCTCCCCTAGGCTAAGGCTAGGGCTCCCCTAGCCTTCCGGCTAGGGCACCCCTAGGCTTTAGGCTAGGGCTCCCCTAGGCTAAGGCTAGGGCTCCCCTAGCCTTCCGGCTAGGGCACCCCTAGGCTTTAGGCTAGGGCTCCCCTAGGCTAAGGCTAGGGCTCCCCTAGCCTTCCGGCTAGGGCACCCCTAGGCTTTAGGCTAGGGCTCCCCTAGGCTAAGGCTAGGGCTCCCCTAGCCTTCCGGCTAGGGCACCCCTAGGCTTTAGGCTAGGGCTCCCCTAGGCTAAGGCTAGGGCTCCCCTAGCCTTCCGGCTAGGGCACCCCTAGGCTTTAGGCTAGGGCTCCCCTAGGCTAAGGCTAGGGCTCCCCTAGCCTTCCGGCTAGGGCACCCCTAGGCTTTAGGCTAGGGCTCCCCTAGGCTAAGGCTAGGGCTCCCCTAGCCTTCCGGCTAGGGCACCCCTAGGCTTTAGGCTAGGGCTCCCCTAGGCTAAGGCTAGGGCTCCCCTAGCCTTCCGGCTAGGGCACCCCTAGGCTTTAGGCTAGGGCTCCCCTAGGCTAAGGCTAGGGCTCCCCTAGCCTTCCGGCTAGGGCACCCCTAGGCTTTAGGCTAGGGCTCCCCTAGGCTAAGGCTAGGGCTCCCCTAGCCTTCCGGCTAGGGCACCCCTAGGCTTTAGGCTAGGGCTCCCCTAGGCTAAGGCTAGGGCTCCCCTAGCCTTCCGGCTAGGGCACCCCTAGGCTTTAGGCTAGGGCTCCCCTAGGCTAAGGCTAGGGCTCCCCTAGCCTTCCGGCTAGGGCACCCCTAGGCTTTAGGCTAGGGCTCCCCTAGGCTAAGGCTAGGGCTCCCCTAGCCTTCCGGCTAGGGCACCCCTAGGCTTTAGGCTAGGGCTCCCCTAGGCTAAGGCTAGGGCTCCCCTAGCCTTCCGGCTAGGGCACCCCTAGGCTTTAGGCTAGGGCTCCCCTAGGCTAAGGCTAGGGCTCCCCTAGCCTTCCGGCTAGGGCACCCCTAGGCTTTAGGCTAGGGCTCCCCTAGGCTAAGGCTAGGGCTCCCCTAGCCTTCCGGCTAGGGCACCCCTAGGCTTTAGGCTAGGGCTCCCCTAGGCTAAGGCTAGGGCTCCCCTAGCCTTCCGGCTAGGGCACCCCTAGGCTTTAGGCTAGGGCTCCCCTAGGCTAAGGCTAGGGCTCCCCTAGCCTTCCGGCTAGGGCACCCCTAGGCTTTAGGCTAGGGCTCCCCTAGGCTAAGGCTAGGGCTCCCCTAGCCTTCCGGCTAGGGCACCCCTAGGCTTTAGGCTAGGGCTCCCCTAGGCTAAGGCTAGGGCTCCCCTAGCCTTCCGGCTAGGGCACCCCTAGGCTTTAGGCTAGGGCTCCCCTAGGCTAAGGCTAGGGCTCCCCTAGCCTTCCGGCTAGGGCACCCCTAGGCTTTAGGCTAGGGCTCCCCTAGGCTAAGGCTAGGGCTCCCCTAGCCTTCCGGCTAGGGCACCCCTAGGCTTTAGGCTAGGGCTCCCCTAGGCTAAGGCTAGGGCTCCCCTAGCCTTCCGGCTAGGGCACCCCTAGGCTTTAGGCTAGGGCTCCCCTAGGCTAAGGCTAGGGCTCCCCTAGCCTTCCGGCTAGGGCACCCCTAGGCTTTAGGCTAGGGCTCCCCTAGGCTAAGGCTAGGGCTCCCCTAGCCTTCCGGCTAGGGCACCCCTAGGCTTTAGGCTAGGGCTCCCCTAGGCTAAGGCTAGGGCTCCCCTAGCCTTCCGGCTAGGGCACCCCTAGGCTTTAGGCTAGGGCTCCCCTAGGCTAAGGCTAGGGCTCCCCTAGCCTTCCGGCTCGGGCACCCCTAGGCTTTAGGCTAGGGCTCCCCTAGGCTAAGGCTAGGGCTCCCCTAGCCTTCCGGCTCGGGCACCCCTAGGCTTTAGGCTAGGGCTCCCCTAGGCTAAGGCTAGGGCTCCCCTAGCCTTCCGGCTCGGGCACCCCTAGGCTTTAGGCTAGGGCTCCCCTAGGCTAAGGCTAGGGCTCCCCTAGCCTTCCGGCTCGGGCACCCCTAGGCTTTAGGCTAGGGCTCCCCTAGGCTAAGGCTAGGGCTCCCCTAGCCTTCCGGCTCGGGCACCCCTAGGCTTTAGGCTAGGGCTCCCCTAGGCTAAGGCTAGGGCTCCCCTAGCCTTCCGGCTCGGGCACCCCTAGGCTTTAGGCTAGGGCTCCCCTAGGCTAAGGCTAGGGCTCCCCTAGCCTTCCGGCTCGGGCACCCCTAGGCTTTAGGCTAGGGCTCCCCTAGGCTAAGGCTAGGGCTCCCCTAGCCTTCCGGCTCGGGCACCCCTAGGCTTTAGGCTAGGGCTCCCCTAGGCTAAGGCTAGGGCTCCCCTAGCCTTCCGGCTCGGGCACCCCTAGGCTTTAGGCTAGGGCTCCCCTAGGCTAAGGCTAGGGCTCCCCTAGCCTTCCGGCTCGGGCACCCCTAGGCTTTAGGCTAGGGCTCCCCTAGGCTAAGGCTAGGGCTCCCCTAGCCTTCCGGCTCGGGCACCCCTAGGCTTTAGGCTAGGGCTCCCCTAGGCTAAGGCTAGGGCTCCCCTAGCCTTCCGGCTCGGGCACCCCTAGGCTTTAGGCTAGGGCTCCCCTAGGCTAAGGCTAGGGCTCCCCTAGCCTTCCGGCTCGGGCACCCCTAGGCTTTAGGCTAGGGCTCCCCTAGGCTAAGGCTAGGGCTCCCCTAGCCTTCCGGCTCGGGCACCCCTAGGCTTTAGGCTAGGGCTCCCCTAGGCTAAGGCTAGGGCTCCCCTAGCCTTCCGGCTCGGGCACCCCTAGGCTTTAGGCTAGGGCTCCCCTAGGCTAAGGCTAGGGCTCCCCTAGCCTTCCGGCTCGGGCACCCCTAGGCTTTAGGCTAGGGCTCCCCTAGGCTAAGGCTAGGGCTCCCCTAGCCTTCCGGCTCGGGCACCCCTAGGCTTTAGGCTAGGGCTCCCCTAGGCTAAGGCTAGGGCTCCCCTAGCCTTCCGGCTCGGGCACCCCTAGGCTTTAGGCTAGGGCTCCCTAGGCTAAGGCTAGGGCTCCCCTAGCCTTCCGGCTCGGGCACCCCTAGGCTTTAGGCTAGGGCTCCCCTAGGCTAAGGCTAGGGCTCCCCTAGCCTTCCGGCTCGGGCACCCCTAGGCTTTAGGCTAGGGCTCCCCTAGGCTAAGGCTAGGGCTCCCCTAGCCTTCCGGCTCGGGCACCCCTAGGCTTTAGGCTAGGGCTCCCCTAGGCTAAGGCTAGGGCTCCCCTAGCCTTCCGGCTCGGGCACCCCTAGGCTTTAGGCTAGGGCTCCCCTAGGCTAAGGCTAGGGCTCCCCTAGCCTTCCGGCTCGGGCACCCCTAGGCTTTAGGCTAGGGCTCCCCTAGGCTAAGGCTAGGGCTCCCCTAGCCTTCCGGCTCGGGCACCCCTAGGCTTTAGGCTAGGGCTCCCCTAGGCTAAGGCTAGGGCTCCCCTAGCCTTCCGGCTCGGGCACCCCTAGGCTTTAGGCTAGGGCTCCCCTAGGCTAAGGCTAGGGCTCCCCTAGCCTTCCGGCTCGGGCACCCCTAGGCTTTAGGCTAGGGCTCCCCTAGGCTAAGGCTAGGGCTCCCCTAGCCTTCCGGCTCGGGCACCCCTAGGCTTTAGGCTAGGGCTCCCCTAGGCTAAGGCTAGGGCTCCCCTAGCCTTCCGGCTCGGGCACCCCTAGGCTTTAGGCTAGGGCTCCCCTAGGCTAAGGCTAGGGCTCCCCTAGCCTTCCGGCTCGGGCACCCCTAGGCTTTAGGCTAGGGCTCCCCTAGGCTAAGGCTAGGGCTCCCCTAGCCTTCCGGCTCGGGCACCCCTAGGCTTTAGGCTAGGGCTCCCCTAGGCTAAGGCTAGGGCTCCCCTAGCCTTCCGGCTCGGGCACCCCTAGGCTTTAGGCTAGGGCTCCCCTAGGCTAAGGCTAGGGCTCCCCTAGCCTTCCGGCTCGGGCACCCCTAGGCTTTAGGCTAGGGCTCCCCTAGGCTAAGGCTAGGGCTCCCCTAGCCTTCCGGCTCGGGCACCCCTAGGCTTTAGGCTAGGGCTCCCCTAGGCTAAGGCTAGGGCTCCCCTAGCCTTCCGGCTCGGGCACCCCTAGGCTTTAGGCTAGGGCTCCCCTAGGCTAAGGCTAGGGCTCCCCTAGCCTTCCGGCTCGGGCACCCCTAGGCTTTAGGCTAGGGCTCCCCTAGGCTAAGGCTAGGGCTCCCCTAGCCTTCCGGCTCGGGCACCCCTAGGCTTTAGGCTAGGGCTCCCCTAGGCTAAGGCTAGGGCTCCCCTAGCCTTCCGGCTCGGGCACCCCTAGGCTTTAGGCTAGGGCTCCCCTAGGCTAAGGCTAGGGCTCCCCTAGCCTTCCGGCTCGGGCACCCCTAGGCTTTAGGCTAGGGCTCCCCTAGGCTAAGGCTAGGGCTCCCCTAGCCTTCCGGCTCGGGCACCCCTAGGCTTTAGGCTAGGGCTCCCCTAGGCTAAGGCTAGGGCTCCCCTAGCCTTCCGGCTCGGGCACCCCTAGGCTTTAGGCTAGGGCTCCCCTAGGCTAAGGCTAGGGCTCCCCTAGCCTTCCGGCTCGGGCACCCCTAGGCTTTAGGCTAGGGCTCCCCTAGGCTAAGGCTAGGGCTCCCCTAGCCTTCAGGCTCGGGCACCCCTAGGCTTTAGGCTAGGGCTCCCCTAGGCTAAGGCTAGGGCTCCCCTAGCCTTCAGGCTCGGGCACCCCTAGGCTTTAGGCTAGGGCTCCCCTAGGCTAAGGCTAGGGCTCCCCTAGCCTTCAGGCTCGGGCACCCCTAGGCTTTAGGCTAGGGCTCCCCTAGGCTAAGGCTAGGGCTCCCCTAGCCTTCAGGCTCGGGCACCCCTAGGCTTTAGGCTAGGGCTCCCCTAGGCTAAGGCTAGGGCTCCCCTAGCCTTCAGGCTCGGGCACCCCTAGGCTTTAGGCTAGGGCTCCCCTAGGCTAAGGCTAGGGCTCCCCTAGCCTTCAGGCTCGGGCACCCCTAGGCTTTAGGCTAGGGCTCCCCTAGGCTAAGGCTAGGGCTCCCCTAGCCTTCAGGCTCGGGCACCCCTAGGCTTTAGGCTAGGGCTCCCCTAGGCTAAGGCTAGGGCTCCCCTAGCCTTCAGGCTAGGGCACCCCTAGGCTTTAGGCTCCCCTAGGCTAAGGCTAGGGCTCCCCTAGCCTTCAGGCTAGGGCACCCCTAGGCTTTAGGCTCCCCTAGGCTAAGGCTAGGGCTCCCCTAGCCTTCAGGCTAGGGCACCCCTAGGCTTTAGGCTCCCCTAGGCTAAGGCTAGGGCTCCCCTAGCCTTCAGGCTAGGGCACCCCTAGGCTTTAGGCTAGGGCTCCCCTAGGCTAAGGCTAGGGCTCCCCTAGCCTTCAGGCTAGGGCACCCCTAGGCTTTAGGCTAGGGCTCCCCTAGGCTAAGGCTAGGGCTCCCCTAGCCTTCAGGCTAGGGCACCCCTAGGCTTTAGGCTAGGGCTCCCCTAGGCTAAGGCTAGGGCTCCCCTAGCCTTCAGGCTAGGGCACCCCTAGGCTTTAGGCTAGGGCTCCCCTAGGCTAAGGCTAGGGCTCCCCTAGCCTTCAGGCTAGGGCACCCCTAGGCTTTAGGCTCCCCTAGGCTAAGGCTAGGGCTCCCCTAGCCTTCAGGCTAGGGCACCCCTAGGCTTTAGGCTCCCCTAGGCTAAGGCTAGGGCTCCCCTAGCCTTCAGGCTAGGGCACCCCTAGGCTTTAGGCTCCCCTAGGCTAAGGCTAGGGCTCCCCTAGCCTTCAGGCTAGGGCACCCCTAGGCTTTAGGCTCCCCTAGGCTAAGGCTAGGGCTCCCCTAGCCTTCAGGCTAGGGCACCCCTAGGCTTTAGGCTCCCCTAGGCTAAGGCTAGGGCTCCCCTAGCCTTCAGGCTAGGGCACCCCTAGGCTTTAGGCTCCCCTAGGCTAAGGCTAGGGCTCCCCTAGCCTTCAGGCTAGGGCACCCCTAGGCTTTAGGCTCCCCTAGGCTAAGGCTAGGGCTCCCCTAGCCTTCAGGCTAGGGCACCCCTAGGCTTTAGGCTCCCCTAGGCTAAGGCTAGGGCTCCCCTAGCCTTCAGGCTAGGGCACCCCTAGGCTTTAGGCTCCCCTAGGCTAAGGCTAGGGCTCCCCTAGCCTTCAGGCTAGGGCACCCCTAGGCTTTAGGCTCCCCTAGGCTAAGGCTAGGGCTCCCCTAGCCTTCAGGCTAGGGCACCCCTAGGCTTTAGGCTCCCCTAGGCTAAGGCTAGGGCTCCCCTAGCCTTCAGGCTAGGGCACCCCTAGGCTTTAGGCTCCCCTAGGCTAAGGCTAGGGCTCCCCTAGCCTTCAGGCTAGGGCACCCCTAGGCTTTAGGCTCCCCTAGGCTAAGGCTAGGGCTCCCCTAGCCTTCAGGCTAGGGCACCCCTAGGCTTTAGGCTCCCCTAGGCTAAGGCTAGGGCTCCCCTAGCCTTCAGGCTAGGGCACCCCTAGGCTTTAGGCTCCCCTAGGCTAAGGCTAGGGCTCCCCTAGCCTTCAGGCTAGGGCACCCCTAGGCTTTAGGCTCCCCTAGGCTAAGGCTAGGGCTCCCCTAGCCTTCAGGCTAGGGCACCCCTAGGCTTTAGGCTCCCCTAGGCTAAGGCTAGGGCTCCCCTAGCCTTCAGGCTAGGGCACCCCTAGGCTTTAGGCTCCCCTAGGCTAAGGCTAGGGCTCCCCTAGCCTTCAGGCTAGGGCACCCCTAGGCTTTAGGCTCCCCTAGGCTAAGGCTAGGGCTCCCCTAGCCTTCAGGCTAGGGCACCCCTAGGCTTTAGGCTCCCCTAGGCTAAGGCTAGGGCTCCCCTAGCCTTCAGGCTAGGGCACCCCTAGGCTTTAGGCTCCCCTAGGCTAAGGCTAGGGCTCCCCTAGCCTTCAGGCTAGGGCACCCCTAGGCTTTAGGCTCCCCTAGGCTAAGGCTAGGGCTCCCCTAGCCTTCAGGCTAGGGCACCCCTAGGCTTTAGGCTCCCCTAGGCTAAGGCTAGGGCTCCCCTAGCCTTCAGGCTAGGGCACCCCTAGGCTTTAGGCTCCCCTAGGCTAAGGCTAGGGCTCCCCTAGCCTTCAGGCTAGGGCACCCCTAGGCTTTAGGCTCCCCTAGGCTAAGGCTAGGGCTCCCCTAGCCTTCAGGCTAGGGCACCCCTAGGCTTTAGGCTCCCCTAGGCTAAGGCTAGGGCTCCCCTAGCCTTCAGGCTAGGGCACCCCTAGGCTTTAGGCTCCCTAGGCTAAGGCTAGGGCTCCCCTAGCCTTCAGGCTAGGGCACCCCTAGGCTTTAGGCTCCCCTAGGCTAAGGCTAGGGCTCCCCTAGCCTTCAGGCTAGGGCACCCCTAGGCTTTAGGCTCCCTAGGCTAAGGCTAGGGCTCCCCTAGCCTTCAGGCTAGGGCACCCCTAGGCTTTAGGCTCCCCTAGGCTAAGGCTAGGGCTCCCCTAGCCTTCAGGCTAGGGCACCCCTAGGCTTTAGGCTCCCCTAGGCTAAGGCTAGGGCTCCCCTAGCCTTCAGGCTAGGGCACCCCTAGGCTTTAGCTGGCTGTCCCCTAGGCTAAGGCTAGGGCTCCCCTAGCCTTCAGGCTAGGGCACCCCTAGGCTTTAGGCTAGGGCTCCCCTAGGCTAAGGCTAGGGCTCCCCTAGCCTTCAGGCTAGGGCACCCCTAGGCTTTAGGCTAGGGCTCCCCTAGGCTAAGGCTAGGGCTCCCCTAGCCTTCAGGCTAGGGCACCCCTAGGCTTTAGGCTAGGGCTCCCCTAGGCTAAGGCTAGGGCTCCCCTAGCCTTCAGGCTAGGGCACCCCTAGGCTTTAGGCTAGGGCTCCCCTAGGCTAAGGCTAGGGCTCCCCTAGCCTTCAGGCTAGGGCACCCCTAGGCTTTAGGCTAGGGCTCCCCTAGGCTAAGGCTAGGGCTCCCCTAGCCTTCAGGCTAGGGCACCCCTAGGCTTTAGGCTAGGGCTCCCCTAGGCTAAGGCTAGGGCTCCCCTAGCCTTCAGGCTAGGGCACCCCTAGGCTTTAGGCTAGGGCTCCCCTAGGCTAAGGCTAGGGCTCCCCTAGCCTTCAGGCTAGGGCACCCCTAGGCTTTAGGCTAGGGCTCCCCTAGGCTAAGGCTAGGGCTCCCCTAGCCTTCAGGCTAGGGCACCCCTAGGCTTTAGGCTAGGGCTCCCCTAGGCTAAGGCTAGGGCTCCCCTAGCCTTCAGGCTAGGGCACCCCTAGGCTTTAGGCTAGGGCTCCCCTAGGCTAAGGCTAGGGCTCCCCTAGCCTTCAGGCTAGGGCACCCCTAGGCTTTAGGCTAGGGCTCCCCTAGGCTAAGGCTAGGGCTCCCCTAGCCTTCAGGCTAGGGCACCCCTAGGCTTTAGGCTAGGGCTCCCCTAGGCTAAGGCTAGGGCTCCCCTAGCCTTCAGGCTAGGGCACCCCTAGGCTTTAGGCTAGGGCTCCCCTAGGCTAAGGCTAGGGCTCCCCTAGCCTTCAGGCTAGGGCACCCCTAGGCTTTAGGCTAGGGCTCCCCTAGGCTAAGGCTAGGGCTCCCCTAGCCTTCAGGCTAGGGCACCCCTAGGCTTTAGGCTAGGGCTCCCCTAGGCTAAGGCTAGGGCTCCCCTAGCCTTCAGGCTAGGGCACCCCTAGGCTTTAGGCTAGGGCTCCCCTAGGCTAAGGCTAGGGCTCCCCTAGCCTTCAGGCTAGGGCACCCCTAGGCTTTAGGCTAGGGCTCCCCTAGGCTAAGGCTAGGGCTCCCCTAGCCTTCAGGCTAGGGCACCCCTAGGCTTTAGGCTAGGGCTCCCCTAGGCTAAGGCTAGGGCTCCCCTAGCCTTCAGGCTAGGGCACCCCTAGGCTTTAGGCTAGGGCTCCCCTAGGCTAAGGCTAGGGCTCCCCTAGCCTTCAGGCTAGGGCACCCCTAGGCTTTAGGCTAGGGCTCCCCTAGGCTAAGGCTAGGGCTCCCCTAGCCTTCAGGCTAGGGCACCCCTAGGCTTTAGGCTAGGGCTCCCCTAGGCTAAGGCTAGGGCTCCCCTAGCCTTCAGGCTAGGGCACCCCTAGGCTTTAGGCTAGGGCTCCCCTAGGCTAAGGCTAGGGCTCCCCTAGCCTTCAGGCTAGGGCACCCCTAGGCTTTAGGCTAGGGCTCCCCTAGGCTAAGGCTAGGGCTCCCCTAGCCTTCAGGCTAGGGCACCCCTAGGCTTTAGGCTAGGGCTCCCCTAGGCTAAGGCTAGGGCTCCCCTAGCCTTCAGGCTAGGGCACCCCTAGGCTTTAGGCTAGGGCTCCCCTAGGCTAAGGCTAGGGCTCCCCTAGCCTTCAGGCTAGGGCACCCCTAGGCTTTAGGCTAGGGCTCCCCTAGGCTAAGGCTAGGGCTCCCCTAGCCTTCAGGCTAGGGCACCCCTAGGCTTTAGGCTAGGGCTCCCCTAGGCTAAGGCTAGGGCTCCCCTAGCCTTCAGGCTAGGGCACCCCTAGGCTTTAGGCTAGGGCTCCCCTAGGCTAAGGCTAGGGCTCCCCTAGCCTTCAGGCTAGGGCACCCCTAGGCTTTAGGCTAGGGCTCCCCTAGGCTAAGGCTAGGGCTCCCCTAGCCTTCAGGCTAGGGCACCCCTAGGCTTTAGGCTAGGGCTCCCCTAGGCTAAGGCTAGGGCTCCCCTAGCCTTCAGGCTAGGGCACCCCTAGGCTTTAGGCTAGGGCTCCCCTAGGCTAAGGCTAGGGCTCCCCTAGCCTTCAGGCTAGGGCACCCCTAGGCTTTAGGCTAGGGCTCCCCTAGGCTAAGGCTAGGGCTCCCCTAGCCTTCAGGCTAGGGCACCCCTAGGCTTTAGGCTAGGGCTCCCCTAGGCTAAGGCTAGGGCTCCCCTAGCCTTCAGGCTAGGGCACCCCTAGGCTTTAGGCTAGGGCTCCCCTAGGCTAAGGCTAGGGCACCCCTAGGCTTTAGGCTAGGGCTCCCCTAGGCTAAGGCTAGGGCTCCCCTAGCCTTCAGGCTAGGGCACCCCTAGGCTTTAGGCTAGGGCTCCCCTAGGCTAAGGCTAGGGCTCCCCTAGCCTTCAGGCTAGGGCACCCCTAGGCTTTAGGCTAGGGCTCCCCTAGGCTAAGGCTAGGGCTCCCCTAGCCTTCAGGCTAGGGCACCCCTAGGCTTTAGGCTAGGGCTCCCCTAGGCTAAGGCTAGGGCTCCCCTAGCCTTCAGGCTAGGGCACCCCTAGGCTTTAGGCTAGGGCTCCCCTAGGCTAAGGCTAGGGCTCCCCTAGCCTTCAGGCTAGGGCACCCCTAGGCTTTAGGCTAGGGCTCCCCTAGGCTAAGGCTAGGGCTCCCCTAGCCTTCAGGCTAGGGCACCCCTAGGCTTTAGGCTAGGGCTCCCCTAGGCTAAGGCTAGGGCTCCCCTAGCCTTCAGGCTAGGGCACCCCTAGGCTTTAGGCTAGGGCTCCCCTAGGCTAAGGCTAGGGCTCCCCTAGCCTTCAGGCTAGGGCACCCCTAGGCTTTAGGCTAGGGCTCCCCTAGGCTAAGGCTAGGGCTCCCCTAGCCTTCAGGCTAGGGCACCCCTAGGCTTTAGGCTAGGGCTCCCCTAGGCTAAGGCTAGGGCTCCCCTAGCCTTCAGGCTAGGGCACCCCTAGGCTTTAGGCTAGGGCTCCCCTAGGCTAAGGCTAGGGCTCCCCTAGCCTTCAGGCTAGGGCACCCCTAGGCTTTAGGCTAGGGCTCCCCTAGGCTAAGGCTAGGGCTCCCCTAGCCTTCAGGCTAGGGCACCCCTAGGCTTTAGGCTAGGGCTCCCCTAGGCTAAGGCTAGGGCTCCCCTAGCCTTCAGGCTAGGGCACCCCTAGGCTTTAGGCTAGGGCTCCCCTAGGCTAAGGCTAGGGCTCCCCTAGCCTTCAGGCTAGGGCACCCCTAGGCTTTAGGCTAGGGCTCCCCTAGGCTAAGGCTAGGGCTCCCCTAGCCTTCAGGCTAGGGCACCCCTAGGCTTTAGGCTAGGGCTCCCCTAGGCTAAGGCTAGGGCTCCCCTAGCCTTCAGGCTAGGGCACCCCTAGGCTTTAGGCTAGGGCTCCCCTAGGCTAAGGCTAGGGCTCCCCTAGCCTTCAGGCTAGGGCACCCCTAGGCTTTAGGCTAGGGCTCCCCTAGGCTAAGGCTAGGGCTCCCCTAGCCTTCAGGCTAGGGCACCCCTAGGCTTTAGGCTAGGGCTCCCCTAGGCTAAGGCTAGGGCTCCCCTAGCCTTCAGGCTAGGGCACCCCTAGGCTTTAGGCTAGGGCTCCCCTAGGCTAAGGCTAGGGCTCCCCTAGCCTTCAGGCTAGGGCACCCCTAGGCTTTAGGCTAGGGCTCCCCTAGGCTAAGGCTAGGGCTCCCCTAGCCTTCAGGCTAGGGCACCCCTAGGCTTTAGGCTAGGGCTCCCCTAGGCTAAGGCTAGGGCTCCCCTAGCCTTCAGGCTAGGGCACCCCTAGGCTTTAGGCTAGGGCTCCCCTAGGCTAAGGCTAGGGCTCCCCTAGCCTTCAGGCTAGGGCACCCCTAGGCTTTAGGCTAGGGCTCCCCTAGGCTAAGGCTAGGGCTCCCCTAGCCTTCAGGCTAGGGCACCCCTAGGCTTTAGGCTCCCCTAGGCTAAGGCTAGGGCTCCCCTAGCCTTCAGGCTAGGGCACCCCTAGGCTTTAGGCTCCCCTAGGCTAAGGCTAGGGCTCCCCTAGCCTTCAGGCTAGGGCACCCCTAGGCTTTAGGCTCCCCTAGGCTAAGACTAGGGCTCCCCTAGGCTAAGGCTAGGGCTCCCCTAGCCTTCAGGCTAGGGCACCCCTAGGCTTTAGGCTCCCCTAGGCTAAGGCTAGGGCTCCCCTAGCCTTCAGGCTAGGGCACCCCTAGGCTTTAGGCTCCCCTAGGCTAAGGCTAGGGCTCCCCTAGCCTTCAGGCTAGGGCACCCCTAGGCTTTAGGCTAGGGCTCCCCTAGGCTATGCTAGGGCTCCCCTAGCCTTCAGGCTAGGGCACCCCTAGGCTTTAGGCTAGGGCTCCCCTAGGCTAAGGCTAGGGCTCCCCTAGCCTTCAGGCTAGGACACCCCTAGGCTTTAGGCTAGGGCTCCCCTAAGCTAAGGCTAGGGCTCCCCTAGCCTTCAGGCTAGGGCACCCCTAGGCTTTAGGCTAGGGCTCCCCTAGGCTAAGGCTAGGGCTCCCCTAGCCTTCAGACTAGGGCACCCCTAGGCTTTAGGCTCCCCTAGGCTAAGGCTAGGGCTCCCCTAGGCTTCAGGCTAGGGCACCCCTAGGCTTTAGGCTAGGGCTCCCCTAGGCTAAGGCTAGGGCTCCCCTAGCCTTCAGGCTAGGGCACCCCTAGGCTTTAGGCTAGGGCTCCCCTAGGCTAAGGCTAGGGCTCCCCTAGCCTTCAGGCTAGGGCACCCCTAGGCTTTAGGCTAGGGCTCCCCTAGGCTAAGGCTAGGGCTCCCCTAGCCTTCAGGCTAGGGCACCCCTAGGCTTTAGGCTAGGGCTCCCCTAGGCTAAGGCTAGGGCTCCCCTAGCCTTCAGGCTAGGGCACCCCTAGGCTTTAGGCTAGGGCTCCCCTAGGCTAAGGCTAGGGCTCCCCTAGCCTTCAGGCTAGGGCACCCCTAGGCTTTAGGCTAGGGCTCCCCTAGGCTAAGGCTAGGGCTCCCCTAGCCTTCAGGCTAGGGCACCCCTAGGCTTTAGGCTAGGGCTCCCCTAGGCTAAGGCTAGGGCTCCCCTAGCCTTCAGGCTAGGGCACCCCTAGGCTTTAGGCTAGGGCTCCCCTAGGCTAAGGCTAGGGCTCCCCTAGCCTTCAGGCTAGGGCACCCCTAGGCTTTAGGCTAGGGCTCCCCTGGCCTTCAGGCTAGGGCACCCCTAGGCTTTAGGCTCCCCTAGGCTAAGGCTAGGGCTCCCCTGGCCTTCAGGCTAGGGCACCCCTAGGCTTTAGGCTCCCCTAGGCTAACGCTAGGGCTCCCCTGGCCTTCAGGCTAGGGCACCCCTTGGCTTTAGGCTCCCCTAGGCTAAGGCTAGGGCTCCCCTGGCCTTCAGGCTAGGGCACCCGTATGGCTTTAGGCTCCCCTAGGCTAAGGCTAGGGCTCCCCTGGCCTTCAGGCTAGGGCACCCCTAGGCTTTAGGCTCCCCTAGGCTAAGGCTAGGGCTCCCCTGGCCTTCAGGCTAGGGCACCCCTAGGCTTTAGGCTCCCCTAGGCTAAGGCTAGGGCTCCCCGGGCCTTCAGGCTAGGGCACCCCTAGGCTTTAGGCTCCCCTAGGCTAAGGCTAGGGCTCCCCTGGCCTTCAGGCTAGGGCACCCCTAGGCTTTAGGCTCCCCTAGGCTAAGGCTAGGGCTCCCCTGGCCTTCAGGCTAGGGCACCCCTAGGCTTTAGGCTCCCCTAGGCTAAGGCTAGGGCTCCCCTGGCCTTCAGGCTAGGGCACCCCTAGGCTTTAGGCTCCCCTAGGCTAAGGCTAGGGCTCCCCTGGCCTTCAGGCTAGGGCACCCCTAGGCTTTAGGCTCCCCTAGGCTAAGGCTAGGGCTCCCCTGGCCTTCAGGCTAGGGCACCCCTAGGCTTTAGGCTCCCCTAGGCTAAGGCTAGGGCTCCCCTGGCCTTCAGGCTAGGGCACCCCTAGGCTTAAGGCTCCCCTAGGCTAAGGCTAGGGCTCCCCTGGCCTTCAGGCTAGGTCACCCCTAGGCTTTAGGCTCCCCTAGGCTAAGGCTAGGGCTCCCCTGGCCTTCAGGCTAGGGCACCCCTAGGCTTTAGGCTCCCCTAGGCTAAGGCTAGGGCTTCCCTGGCCTTCAGGCTAGGGCACCCCTAGGCTTTAGGCTCCCCTAGGCTAAGGCTAGGGCTCCCCTGGCCTCCAGGCTAGGGCACCCCTAGGCTTTAGGCTCCCCTAGGCTAAGGCTAGGGCTCCCCTGGCCTTCAGGCTAGGGCACCCCTAGGCTTTAGGCTCCCCTAGGCTAAGGCTAGGGCTCCCCTGGCCTTCAGGCTAGGGCACCCCTAGGCTTTAGGCTCCCCTAGGCTAAGGCTAGGGCTCCCCTGGCCTTCAGGCTAGGGCACCCCTAGGCTTTAGGCTCCCCTAGGCTAAGGCTAGGGCTCCCCTGGCCTTCAGGCTAGGGCACCCCTAGGCTTTAGGCTCCCCTAGGCTAAGGCTAGGGCTCCCCTGGCCTTCAGGCTAGGGCACCCCTAGGCTTTAGGCTCCCCTAGGCTAAGGCTAGGGCTCCCCTGGCCTTCAGGCTAGGGCACCCCTAGGCTTTAGGCTCCCCTAGGCTAAGGCTAGGGCTCCCCTGGCCTTCAGGCTAGGGCAACCCTAGGCTTTAGGCTCCCCTAGGCTAAGGCTAGGGCTCCCCTGGCCTTCAGGCTAGGGCACCCCTAGGCTTTAGGCTCCCCTAGGCTAAGGCTAGGGCTCCCCTGGCCTTCAGGCTAGGGCACCCCTAGGCTTTAGGCTCCCCTAGGCTAAGGCTAGGGCTCCCCTGGCCTTCAGGCTAGGGCACCCCTAGGCTTTAGGCTCCCCTAGGCTAAGGCTAGGGCTCCCCTGGCCTTCAGGCTAGGGCACCCCTAGGCTTTAGGCTCCCCTAAGCTAAGGCTAGGGCTCCCCTGGCCTTCAGGCTAGGGCACCCCTAGGCTTTAGGCTCCCCTAGGCTAAGGCTAGGGCTCCCCTGGCCTTCAGGCTAGGGCACCACTAGGCTTTAGGCTCCCTAATGCTAAGGCTAGGGCTCCCCTAGGCTAAGGCTAGGGCTCCCCTAGCCTTCAGGCTAGGGCACCCCTAGGCTTAAGGCTCCCCTAGGCTAAGGCTAGGGCTCCCCTAGCCTTCAGGCTAGGGCACCCCTAGGCTTTAGGCTAGGGCTCCCCTAGGCTAAGGCTAGGGCTCCCCTAGCCTTCAGGCTAGGGCACCCCTAGGCTTTAGGCTAGGGCTCCCGTAGGCTAAGGCTAGGGCTCCCCTAGCCTTCAGGCTAGGGTACCCCTAGGCTTTAGGCTAGGGCTCCCCTAGGCTAAGGCTAGGGCTCCCCTGGCCTTCAGGCTAGGGCACCCCTAGGCTTTAGGCTCCCCTAGGCTAAGGCTAGGGCTCCCCTGGCCTTCAGGCTAGGGCACCCCTAGGCTTAAGGCTCCCCTAGGCTAAGGCTAGGGCTCCCCTGGCCTTCAGGCTAGGGCACCCCTAGGCTTTAGGCTCCCCTAGGCTAAGGCTAGGGCTCCCCTGGCCTTCAGGCTAGGGCACCCCTAGGCTTTAGGCTCCCCTAGGCTAAGGCTAGGGCTACCCTGGCCTTCAGGCTAGGGCACCCCTAGGCTTTAGGCTCCCCTAGGCTAAGGCTAGGGCTCCACTGGCCTTCAGGCTAGGGCACGCCTAGGCTTTAGGCTCCCCTAGGCTAAGGCTAGGGCTCCCCTGGCCTTCAGGCTAGGGCACCCCTAGGCTTTAGGCTCCCCTAGGCTAAGGCTAGGGCTCCCCTGGCCTTCAGGCTAGGGCACCCCTAGGCTTTAGGCTCCCCTAGGCTAAGGCTAGGGCTCCCCTGGCCTTCAGGCTAGGGCACCCCTAGGCTTTAGGCTCCCCTAGGCTAAGGCTAGGGCTCCCCTGGCCTTCAGGCTAGGGCACCCCTAGTCTTTAGGCTCCCCTAGGCTAAGGCTTGGGCTCCCCTGGCCTTCAGGCTAGGGCACCCCTAGGCTTTAGGCTCCCCTAGGCTAAGGCTAGGGCTCCCCTGGCCTTCAGTCTAGGGCACCCCTAGGCTTTAGGCTCCCCTAGGCTAAGGCTAGGGCTCCCCTGGCCTTCAGGCTAGGGCAACCCTAGGCTTTAGGCTCCCCTAGGCTAAGGCTAGGGCTCCCCTGGCCTTCAGGCTAGGGCACCCCTAGGCTTTAGGCTCCCCTAGGCTAAGGCTAGGGCTCCCCTGGCCTTCAGGCTAGGGCACCCCTAGGCTTTAGGCTCCCCTAGGCTAAGGCTAGCGCTCCCCTGGCCTTCAGGCTAGGGCACCCCTAGGCTTTAGGCTCCCCTAGGCTAAGGCTAGGGCTCCCCTGGCCTTCAGGCTAGGGCACCCCTAGGCTTTAGGCTCCCCTAGGCTAAGGCTAGGGCTCCCCTGGCCTTCAGGCTAGGGCACCCCTAGGCTTTAGGCTCCCCTAGGCTAAGGCTAGGGCTCCCCTGGCCTTCAGGCTAGGGCACCCCTAGGCTTTAGGCTCCCCTAGGCTAAGGCTAGGGCTCCCCTGGCCTTCAGGCTAGGGCACCCCTAGGCTTTAGGCTCCCCTAGGCTAAGGCTAGGGCTCCCCTGGCCTTCAGGCTAGGGCACCCCTAGGCTTTAGGCTCCCCTAGGCTAAGGCTAGGGCTCCCCTGGCCTTCAGGCTAGGGCACACCTAGGCTTTAGGCTCCCCTAGGCTAAGGCTAGGGCTCCCCTGGCCTTCAGGCTAGGGCACCCCTAGGCTTTAGGCTCCCCTAGGCTAAGGCTAGGGCTCCCCTGGCCTTCAGGCTAGGGCACCCCTAGGCTTTAGGCTCCCCTAGGCTAAGGCTAGGGCTCCCCTGGCCTTCAGGCTAGGGCACCCCTAGGCTTTAGGCTCCCCTAGGCTAAGGCTAGGGCTCCCCTGGCCTTCAGGCTAGGGCACCCCTAGGCTTTAGGCACCCCTAGGCTAAGGCTAGGGCTCCCCTGGCCTTCAGGCTAGGGCACCCCTAGGCTTTAGGCTCCCTAATGCTAAGGCTAGGGCTCCCCTAGGCTAAGGCTAGGGCTCCCCTAGCCTTCAGGCTAGGGCACCCCTAGGCTTAAGGCTCCCCTAGGCTAAGGCTAGGGCTCCCCTAGCCTTCAGGCTAGGGCACCCCTAGGCTTTAGGCTAGGGCTCCCGTAGGCTAAGGCTAGGGCTCCCCTAGCCTTCAGGCTAGGGTACCCCTAGGCTTTAGGCTAGGGCTCCCCTAGGCTAAGGCTAGGGCTCCCCTAGCCTTCAGGCTAGGGCACCCCTAGGCTTTAGGCTAGGGCCCCCTAGGCTAAGGCTAGGGCTCCCCTAGCCTTCAGGCTAGGGCACCCCTAGGCTTTAGGCTAGGGCTCCCCTAGGCTAAGGCTAGGGCTCCCCTAGCCTTCAGGCTAGGGCACCCCTAGGCTTTAGGCTAGGGCTCCCCTAGGCTAAGGCTAGGGCTCCCCTAGCCTTCAGGCTAGGGCACCCCAGGCTTTAGGCTAGGGCTCCCCTAGGCTAAGGCTAGGGCTCCCCTAGCCTTCAGGCTAGGGCACCCCTAGGCTTTAGGCTAGGGCTCCCCTAGGCTAAGGCTAGGGCTCCCCTAGCCTTCAGGCTAGGGCACCCCTAGGCTTTAGGCTAGGGCTCCCCTAGGCTAAGGCTAGGGCTCCCCTAGCCTTCAGGCTAGGGCACCCCTAGGCTTTAGGCTAGGGCTCCCCTAGGCTAAGGCTAGGGCTCCCCTAGCCTTCAGGCTAGGGCACCCCTAGGCTTTAGGCTAGGGCTCCCCTAGGCTAAGGCTAGGGCTCCCCTAGCCTTCAGGCTAGGGCACCCCTAGGCTAAGGCTAGGGCTCCCCTAGCCTTCAGGCTAGGGCTCCCCTAGGCTAAGGCTAGGGCTCCCCTAGCCTTCAGGCTAGGGCACCCCTAGGCTTTAGGCTAGGGCTCCCCTAGGCTAAGGCTAGGGCTCCCCTAGCCTTCAGGCTAGGGCACCCCTAGGCTTTAGGCTAGGGCTCCCCTAGGCTAAGGCTAGGGCTCCCCTAGCCTTCAGGCCAGGGCACCCCTAGGCTTTAGGCTAGGGCTCCCCTAGGCTAAGGCTAGGGCTCCCCTAGCCTTCAGGCTAGGGCACCCCTAGGCTTTAGGCTAGGGCTCCCCTAGGCTAAGGCTAGGGCTCCCCTAGCCTTCAGGCTAGGGCACCCCTAGGCTTTAGGCTAGGGCTCCCCTAGGCTAAGGCTAGGGCTCCCCTAGCCTTCAGGCTAGGGCACCCCTAGGCTTTAGGCTAGGGCTCCCCTAGGCTAAGGCTAGGGCTCCCCTAGCCTTCAGGCTAGGGCACCCCTAGGCTTTAGGCTAGGGCTCCCCTAGGCTAAGGCTAGGGCTCCCCTAGCCTTCAGGCTAGGGCACCCCTAGGCTTTAGGCTCCCCTAGGCTAAGGCTAGGGCTCCCCTAGCCTTCAGGCTAGGGCAACCCTAGGCTTTAGGCTAGGGCTCCCCTAGGCTAAGGCTAGGGCTCCCCTAGCCTTCAGGCTAGGGCACCCCTAGGCTTTAGGCTAGGGCTCCCCTAGGCTAAGGCTTGGGCTCCCCTAGCCTTCAGGCTAGGGCACCCCTAGGCTTTAGGCTAGGGCTCCCCTAGGCTAAGGCTAGGGCTCCCCTAGCCTTCAGGCTAGGGCACCCCTAGGCTTTAGGCTAGGGCTCCCCTAGGCTAAGGCTAGGGCTCCCCTAGCCTTCAGGCTAGGGCAACCCTAGGCTTTAGGCTAGGGCTCCCCTAGTCTAAGGCTAGGGCTCCCCTAGCCTTCAGGCTAGGGCACCCCTAGGCTTTAGGCTAGGGCTCCCCTAGGCTAAGGCTAGGGCTCCCCTAGCCTTCAGGCTAGGGCACCCCTAGGCTTTAGGCTAGGGCTCCCCTAGGCTAAGGCTAGGGCTCCCCTAGCCTTCAGGCTAGGGCACCCTTAGGCTTTTTGCTAGGGCTCCCCTAGGCTAAGGCTAGGGCTCCCCTAGCCTTCAGTCTAGGGCACCCCTAGGCTTTAGGCTAGGGCTCCCCTAGGCTAAGGCTAGGGCTCCCCTAGCCTTCAGGCTAGGGCACCCCTAGGCTTTAGGCTAGGGCTCCCCTAGGCTAAGGCTAGGGCTCCCCTAGCCTTCAGGCTAGGGCACCCCTAGGCTTTAGGCTAGGGCTCCCCTAGGCTAAGGCTAGGGCTCCCCTAGCCTTCAGGCTAGGGCACCCCTAGGCTTTAGGCTAGGGCTCCCCTAGGCTAAGGCTAGGGCTCCCCTAGCCTTCAGGCTAGGGCACCCCTAGGCTTTAGGCTAGGGCTCCCCTAGGCTAAGGCTAGGGCTCCCCTAGCCTTCAGGCTAGGGCACCCCTAGGCTTTAGTCTAGGGCTCCCCTAGGCTAAGGCTAGGGCTCCCCTAGCCTTCAGGCTAGGGCACCCCTAGGCTTTAGGCCAGGGCTCCCCTAGGCTAAGGCTAGGGCTCCCCTAGCCTTCAGGCTAGGGCACCCCTAGGCTTTAGGCCAGGGCTCCCCTAGGCTAAGGCTAGGGCTCCCCTAGCCTTCAGGCTAGGGCACCCCTAGGCTTTAGGCCAGGGCTCCCCTAGGCTAAGGCTAGGGCTCCCCTAGCCTTCAGGCTAGGGCACCCCTAGGCTTTAGGCCAGGGCTCCCCTAGGCTAAGGCTAGGGCTCCCCTAGCCTTCAGGCTAGGGCACCCCTAGGCTTTAGGCCAGGGCTCCCCTAGGCTAAGGCTAGGGCTCCCCTAGCCTTCAGGCTAGGGCACCCCTAGGCTTTAGGCCAGGGCTCCCCTAGGCTAAGGCTAGGGCTCCCCTAGCCTTCAGGCTAGGGCACCCCTAGGCTTTAGGCCAGGGCTCCCCTAGGCTAAGGCTAGGGCTCCCCTAGACTTTAGGCTAGGGCTCCCCTAGGCTAAGGCTAGGGCTCCCCTAGCCTTCAGGCTAGGGCACCCCTAGGCTTTAGGCTAGGGCTCCCCTAGGCTAAGGCTAGGGCTCCCCTAGCCTTCAGGCTAGGGCACCCCCAGGCTTTAGGCTCCCCTAGGCTAAGGCTAGGGCTCCCCTAGCCTTCAGGCTAGGGCACCCCTAGGCTTTAGGCTCCCCTAGGCTAAGGCTAGGGCTCCCCTAGCCTTCAGGCTAGGGCACCCCCAGGCTTTAGGCTCCCCTAGGCTAAGGCTAGGGCTCCCCTAGCCTTCAGGCTAGGGCACCCCTAGGCTTTAGGCTCCCCTAGGCTAAGGCTAGGGCTCCCCTAGCCTTCAGGCTAGGGCACCCCTAGGCTTTAGGCTCCCCTAGGCTAAGGCTAGGGCTCCCCTGGCCTTCAGGCTAGGGCACCCCTAGGCTTTAGGCTCCCCTAGGCTAAGGCTAGCGCTCCCCTGGCCTTCAGGCTAGGGCACCCCTAGGCTTTAGGCTCCCCTAGGCTAAGGCTAGGGCTCCCCTGGCCTTCAGGCTAGGGCACCCCTAGGCTTTAGGCTCCCCTAGGCTAAGGCTAGGGCTCCCCTGGCCTTCAGGCTAGGGCACCCCTAGGCTTTAGGCTCCCCTAGGCTAAGGCTAGGGCTCCCCTGGCCTTCAGGCTAGGGCACCCCTAGGCTTTAGGCTCCCCTAGGCTAAGGCTAGGGCTCCCCTGGCCTTCAGGCTAGGGCACCCCTAGGCTTTAGGCTCCCCTAGGCTAAGGCTAGGGCTCCCCTGGCCTTCAGGCTAGGGCACCCCTAGGCTTTAGGCTCCCCTAGGCTAAGGCTAGGGCTCCCCTGGCCTTCAGGCTAGGGCACACCTAGGCTTTAGGCTCCCCTAGGCTAAGGCTAGGGCTCCCCTGGCCTTCAGGCTAGGGCACCCCTAGGCTTTAGGCTCCCCTAGGCTAAGGCTAGGGCTCCCCTGGCCTTCAGGCTAGGGCACCCCTAGGCTTTAGGCTCCCCTAGGCTAAGGCTAGGGCTCCCCTGGCCTTCAGGCTAGGGCACCCCTAGGCTTTAGGCTCCCCTAGGCTAAGGCTAGGGCTCCCCTGGCCTTCAGGCTAGGGCACCCCTAGGCTTTAGGCACCCCTAGGCTAAGGCTAGGGCTCCCCTGGCCTTCAGGCTAGGGCACCCCTAGGCTTTAGGCTCCCTAATGCTAAGGCTAGGGCTCCCCTAGGCTAAGGCTAGGGCTCCCCTAGCCTTCAGGCTAGGGCACCCCTAGGCTTAAGGCTCCCCTAGGCTAAGGCTAGGGCTCCCCTAGCCTTCAGGCTAGGGCACCCCTAGGCTTTAGGCTAGGGCTCCCGTAGGCTAAGGCTAGGGCTCCCCTAGCCTTCAGGCTAGGGTACCCCTAGGCTTTAGGCTAGGGCTCCCCTAGGCTAAGGCTAGGGCTCCCCTAGCCTTCAGGCTAGGGCACCCCTAGGCTTTAGGCTAGGGCCCCCTAGGCTAAGGCTAGGGCTCCCCTAGCCTTCAGGCTAGGGCACCCCTAGGCTTTAGGCTAGGGCTCCCCTAGGCTAAGGCTAGGGCTCCCCTAGCCTTCAGGCTAGGGCACCCCTAGGCTTTAGGCTAGGGCTCCCCTAGGCTAAGGCTAGGGCTCCCCTAGCCTTCAGGCTAGGGCACCCCAGGCTTTAGGCTAGGGCTCCCCTAGGCTAAGGCTAGGGCTCCCCTAGCCTTCAGGCTAGGGCACCCCTAGGCTTTAGGCTAGGGCTCCCCTAGGCTAAGGCTAGGGCTCCCCTAGCCTTCAGGCTAGGGCACCCCTAGGCTTTAGGCTAGGGCTCCCCTAGGCTAAGGCTAGGGCTCCCCTAGCCTTCAGGCTAGGGCACCCCTAGGCTTTAGGCTAGGGCTCCCCTAGGCTAAGGCTAGGGCTCCCCTAGCCTTCAGGCTAGGGCACCCCTAGGCTTTAGGCTAGGGCTCCCCTAGGCTAAGGCTAGGGCTCCCCTAGCCTTCAGGCTAGGGCACCCCTAGGCTAAGGCTAGGGCTCCCCTAGCCTTCAGGCTAGGGCTCCCCTAGGCTAAGGCTAGGGCTCCCCTAGCCTTCAGGCTAGGGCACCCCTAGGCTTTAGGCTAGGGCTCCCCTAGGCTAAGGCTAGGGCTCCCCTAGCCTTCAGGCTAGGGCACCCCTAGGCTTTAGGCTAGGGCTCCCCTAGGCTAAGGCTAGGGCTCCCCTAGCCTTCAGGCTAGGGCACCCCTAGGCTTTAGGCTAGGGCTCCCCTAGGCTAAGGCTAGGGCTCCCCTAGCCTTCAGGCTAGGGCACCCCTAGGCTTTAGGCTAGGGCTCCCCTAGGCTAAGGCTAGGGCTCCCCTAGCCTTCAGGCTAGGGCACCCCTAGGCTTTAGGCTAGGGCTCCCCTAGGCTAAGGCTAGGGCTCCCCTAGCCTTCAGGCTAGGGCACCCCTAGGCTTTAGGCTAGGGCTCCCCTAGGCTAAGGCTAGGGCTCCCCTAGCCTTCAGGCTAGGGCACCCCTAGGCTTTAGGCTAGGGCTCCCCTAGGCTAAGGCTAGGGCTCCCCTAGCCTTCAGGCTAGGGCACCCCTAGGCTTTAGGCTCCCCTAGGCTAAGGCTAGGGCTCCCCTAGCCTTCAGGCTAGGGCAACCCTAGGCTTTAGGCTAGGGCTCCCCTAGGCTAAGGCTAGGGCTCCCCTAGCCTTCAGGCTAGGGCACCCCTAGGCTTTAGGCTAGGGCTCCCCTAGGCTAAGGCTTGGGCTCCCCTAGCCTTCAGGCTAGGGCACCCCTAGGCTTTAGGCTAGGGCTCCCCTAGGCTAAGGCTAGGGCTCCCCTAGCCTTCAGGCTAGGGCACCCCTAGGCTTTAGGCTAGGGCTCCCCTAGGCTAAGGCTAGGGCTCCCCTAGCCTTCAGGCTAGGGCAACCCTAGGCTTTAGGCTAGGGCTCCCCTAGTCTAAGGCTAGGGCTCCCCTAGCCTTCAGGCTAGGGCACCCCTAGGCTTTAGGCTAGGGCTCCCCGAGGCTAAGGCTAGGGCTCCCCTAGCCTTCAGGCTAGGGCACCCCTAGGCTTTAGGCTAGGGCTCCCCTAGGCTAAGGCTAGGGCTCCCCTAGCCTTCAGGCTAGGGCACCCTTAGGCTTTAGGCTAGGGCTCCCCTAGGCTAAGGCTAGGGCTCCCCTAGCCTTCAGTCTAGGGCACCCCTAGGCTTTAGGCTAGGGCTCCCCTAGGCTAAGGCTAGGGCTCCCCTAGCCTTCAGGCTAGGGCACCCCTAGGCTTTAGGCTAGGGCTCCCCTAGGCTAAGGCTAGGGCTCCCCTAGCCTTCAGGCTAGGGCACCCCTAGGCTTTAGGCTAGGGCTCCCCTAGGCTAAGGCTAGGGCTCCCCTAGCCTTCAGGCTAGGGCACCCCTAGGCTTTAGGCTAGGGCTCCCCTAGGCTAAGGCTAGGGCTCCCCTAGCCTTCAGGCTAGGGCACCCCTAGGCTTTAGGCTAGGGCTCCCCTAGGCTAAGGCTAGGGCTCCCCTAGCCTTCAGGCTAGGGCACCCCTAGGCTTTAGTCTAGGGCTCCCCTAGGCTAAGGCTAGGGCTCCCCTAGCCTTCAGGCTAGGGCACCCCTAGGCTTTAGGCCAGGGCTCCCCTAGGCTAAGGCTAGGGCTCCCCTAGCCTTCAGGCTAGGGCACCCCTAGGCTTTAGGCCAGGGCTCCCCTAGGCTAAGGCTAGGGCTCCCCTAGCCTTCAGGCTAGGGCACCCCTAGGCTTTAGGCCAGGGCTCCCCTAGGCTAAGGCTAGGGCTCCCCTAGCCTTCAGGCTAGGGCACCCCTAGGCTTTAGGCCAGGGCTCCCCTAGGCTAAGGCTAGGGCTCCCCTAGCCTTCAGGCTAGGGCACCCCTAGGCTTTAGGCCAGGGCTCCCCTAGGCTAAGGCTAGGGCTCCCCTAGCCTTCAGGCTAGGGCACCCCTAGGCTTTAGGCCAGGGCTCCCCTAGGCTAAGGCTAGGGCTCCCCTAGCCTTCAGGCTAGGGCACCCCTAGGCTTTAGGCCAGGGCTCCCCTAGGCTAAGGCTAGGGCTCCCCTAGACTTTAGGCTAGGGCTCCCCTAGGCTAAGGCTAGGGCTCCCCTAGCCTTCAGGCTAGGGCACCCCTAGGCTTTAGGCTAGGGCTCCCCTAGGCTAAGGCTAGGGCTCCCCTAGCCTTCAGGCTAGGGCACCCCCAGGCTTTAGGCTCCCCTAGGCTAAGGCTAGGGCTCCCCTAGCCTTCAGGCTAGGGCACCCCTAGGCTTTAGGCTCCCCTAGGCTAAGGCTAGGGCTCCCCTAGCCTTCAGGCTAGGGCACCCCTAGGCTTTAGGCTCCCCTAGGCTAAGGCTAGGGCTCCCCTAGCCTTCAGGCTAGGGCACCCCTAGGCTTTAGGCTAGGGCTCCCCTAGGCTAAGGCTAGGGCTCCCCTCGCCTTCAGGCTAGGGCACCCCTAGCTTTAGGCTAGGGCTCCCCTAGGCTTAGGCTAGGGCTCCCCTCGCCTTCAGGCTAGGGCACCCCTAGGCTTTAGGCTAGGGCTCCCCTAGGCTGAGGCTAGGGCTCCCCTCGCCTTCAGGCTAGGGCACCCCTAGGCTTTAGGCTAGGGCTCCCCTAGGCTGAGGCTAGGGCTCCCCTCGCCTTCAGGCTAGGGCACCCCTAGGCTTTAGGCTAGGGCTCCCCTAGGCTGAGGCTAGGGCTCCCCTCGCCTTCAGGCTAGGGCACCCCTAGGCTTTAGGCTAGGGCTCCCCTAGGCTGAGGCTAGGGCTCCCCTCGCCTTCAGGCTAGGGAACCCCTAGGCTTTAGGCTAGGGCTCCCCTAGGCTGAGGCTAGGGCTCCCCTCGCCTTCAGGCTAGGGCACCCCTAGGCTTTAGGCTAGGGCTCCCCTAGGCTGAGGCTAGGGCTCCCCTCGCCTTCAGGCTAGGGCACCCCTAGGCTTTAGGCCAGGGCTCCCCTAGGCTAAGGCTAGGGCTCCCCTAGACTTTAGGCTAGGGCTCCCCTAGGCTAAGGCTAGGGCTCCCCTAGCCTTCAGGCTAGGGCACCCCTAGGCTTTAGGCTAGGGCTCCCCTAGGCTAAGGCTAGGGCTCCCCTAGCCTTCAGGCTAGGGCACCCCCAGGCTTTAGGCTCCCCTAGGCTAAGGCTAGGGCTCCCCTAGCCTTCAGGCTAGGGCACCCCTAGGCTTTAGGCTCCCCTAGGCTAAGGCTAGGGCTCCCCTAGCCTTCAGGCTAGGGCACCCCTAGGCTTTAGGCTCCCCTAGGCTAAGGCTAGGGCTCCCCTAGCCTTCAGGCTAGGGCACCCCTAGGCTTTAGGCTAGGGCTCCCCTAGGCTAAGGCTAGGGCTCCCCTCGCCTTCAGGCTAGGGCACCCCTAGCTTTAGGCTAGGGCTCCCCTAGGCTTAGGCTAGGGCTCCCCTCGCCTTCAGGCTAGGGCACCCCTAGGCTTTAGGCTAGGGCTCCCCTAGGCTGAGGCTAGGGCTCCCCTCGCCTTCAGGCTAGGGCACCCCTAGGCTTTAGGCTAGGGCTCCCCTAGGCTGAGGCTAGGGCTCCCCTCGCCTTCAGGCTAGGGCACCCCTAGGCTTTAGGCTAGGGCTCCCCTAGGCTGAGGCTAGGGCTCCCCTCGCCTTCAGGCTAGGGCACCCCTAGGCTTTAGGCTAGGGCTCCCCTAGGCTGAGGCTAGGGCTCCCCTCGCCTTCAGGCTAGGGCACCCCTAGGCTTTAGGCTAGGGCTCCCCTAGGCTGAGGCTAGGGCTCCCCTCGCCTTCAGGCTAGGGCACCCCTAGGCTTTAGGCTAGGGCTCCCCTAGGCTGAGGCTAGGGCTCCCCTCGCCTTCAGGCTAGGGCACCCCTAGGCTTTAGGCTAGGGCTCCCCTAGGCTGAGGCTAGGGCTCCCCTCGCCTTCAGGCTAGGGCACCCCTAGGCTTTAGGCTAGGGCTCCCCTAGGCTGAGGCTAGGGCTCCCCTCGCCTTCAGGCTAGGGCACCCCTAGGCTTTAGGCTAGGGCTCCCCTAGGCTGAGGCTAGGGCTCCCCTCGCCTTCAGGCTTGGGCACCCCAAGGCTTTAGGCTAGGGCTCCCCTAGGCTGAGGCTAGGGCTCACCTCGCCTTCAGGCTAGGACACCCCTAGGCTTTAGGCTAGGGCTCCCCTAGGCTGAGGCTAGGGCTCCCCTCGCCTTCAGGCTAGGGCACCCCTAGGCTTTAGGCTAGGGCTCCCCTAGGCTGAGGCTAGGGCTCCCCTCGCCTTCAGGCTAGGGCACCCCTAGGCTTTAGGCTAGGGCTCCCCTAGGCTGAGGCTAGGGCTCCCCTCGCCTTCAGGCTAGGGCACCCCTAGGCTTTAGGCTAGGGCTCCCCTAGGCTGAGGCTAGGGCTCCCCTCGCCTTCAGGCTAGGGCACCCCTAGGCTTTAGGCTAGGGCTCCCCTAGGCTGAGGCTAGGGCTCCCCTCGCCTTCAGGCTAGCGCACCCCTAGGCTTTACGCTAGGGCTCCCCTAGGCTAAGGCTAGGGCTCCCCTCGCCTTCAGGTTAGGGCACCCCTAGGCTTTAGGCTAGGGCTCCCCTAGGCTAAGGCTAGGGCTCCCCTCGCCTTCAGGCTAGGGCACCCCTAGGCTTTAGGCTAGGGCTCCCCTAGGCTAAGGCTAGGGCTCCCCTCGCCTTCAGGCTAGGGCACCCCTAGGCTTTAGGCTAGGGCTCCCCTAGGCTAAGGCTAGGGCTCCCCTCGCCTTCAGGCTAGGGCACCCCTAGGCTTTAGGCTAGGGCTCCCCTAGGCTAAGGCTAGGGCTCCCCTCGCCTTCAGGCTAGGGCACCCCTAGGCTTTAGGCTAGGGCTCCCCTAGGCTTAGGCTAGGGCTCCCCTCGCCTTCAGGCTAGGGCACCCCTAGGCTTTAGGCTAGGGCTCCCCTAGGCTAAGGCTAGGGCTCCCCTCGCCTTCAGGCTAGGGCACCCCTAGGCTTTAGGCTAGGGCTCCCGTAGGCTAAGGCTAGGGCTCCCCTCGCCTTCAGGCTAGGGCACCCCTAGGCTTTAGGCTAGGGCTCCCGTAGGCTAAGGCTAGGGCTCCCCTCGCCTTCAGGCTAGGGCACCCCTAGGCTTTAGGCTAGGGCTCCCCTAGGCTAAGGCTAGGGCTCCCCTCTCCTTCAGGCTAGGGCAACCCTAGGCTTTAGGCTAGGGCTCCCCTAGGCTAAGGCTAGGGCTCCCCTAGCCTTCAGGCTAGGGCACCCCTAGGCTTTAGGCTAGGGCTCCCCTAGGCTAAGGCTAGGGCTCCCCTAGCCTTCAGGCTAGGGCACCCCTAGGCTTTAGGCTAGGGCTCCCCTAGGCTAAGGCTAGGGCTCCCCTAGCCTTCAGGCTAGGGCACCCCTAGGCTTTAGGCTAGGGCTCCCCTAGGCTAAGGCTAGGGCTCCCCTAGCCTTCAGGCTAGGGCACCCCTAGGCGTTAGGCTAGGGCTCCCCTAGGCTAAGGCTAGGGCTCCCCTAGCCTTCAGGCTAGGGCACAACTAGGCTTTAGGCTAGGGCTCCCCTAGGCTAAGGCTAGGGCTCCCCTAGCCTTCAGGCTAGGGCACCCCTAGGCTTTAGGCTAGGGCTCCCCTAGGCTAAGGCTAGGGCTCCCCTAGCCTTCAGGCTAGGGCACCCCTAGGCTTTAGGCTCGGGCTCCCCTAGGCTAAGGCTAGGGCTCCCCTAGCCTTCAGGCTAGGGCACCCCTAGGCTTTAGCCTAGGGCTCCCCTAGGCTAAGGCTAGGGCTCCCCTACCCTTCAGCTAGGGCACCCCTAGGCTTTAGGCTAGGGCTCCCCTAGGCTAAGGCTAGGGCTCCCCTAGCCTTCAGGCTAGGGCACCTCTAGGCTTTAGGCTAGGGCTCCCCTAGGCTAAGGCTAGGGCTCCCCTAGCCTTCAGGCTAGGGCACCCCTAGGCTTTAGGCTAGGGATAACCTAGGCTAAGGCTAGGGCTCCCCTAGCCTTCAGGCTAGGGCTCCCCTAGGCTTTAGGCTAGGGCTCCCCTAGGCTAAGGCTAGGGCTCCCCTAGCCTTCAGACTAGGGCACCCCTAGGCTTTAGGCTAGGGCTCCCCTAGGCTAAGGCTAGGGCTCCCCTAGCCTTCAGGCTAGGGCACCCCTAGGCTTTAGGCTAGGGCTCCCCTAGGCTAAGGCTAGGGCTCCCCTAGCCTTCAGGCTAGGGCACCCCTAGGCTTTAGGCTAGGGCTCCCCTAGGCTAAGGCTAGGGCTCCCCTAGCCTTCAGGCTAGGGCACCCCTAGGCTTTAGGCTAGGGCTCCCCTAGGCTAAGGCTAGGGCTCCCCTAACCTTCAGGCTAGGGCACCCCTAGGCTTTAGGCTAGGGCTCCCCTAGGCTAAGGCTAGGGCTCCCCTAGCCTTCAGGCTAGGGCACCGCTAGGCTTTAGGCTCCCCTAGGCTAAGGCTAGGGCTCCCCTAGCCTTCAGGCTAGGGCACCCCTAGGCTTTAGGCTCCCCTAGGCTAAGGCTAGGGCTCCCCTAGCCTTCAGGCTAGGGCACCCCTAGGCTTTAGGCTCCCCTAGGCTAAGGCTAGGGCTCCCCTAGCCTTCAGGCTAGGGCACCCCTAGGCTTTAGGCTCCCCTAGGCTAAGGCAAGGGCTCCCCTAGCCTTCAGGCTAGGGCACCCCTAGGCTTTAGGCTCGGGCTACCCTAGGCTAAGGCTAGGGCTCCCCTAGCCTTCAGGCTAGGGCACCCCTAGGCTTTAGGCTCGGGCTCCCCTAGGCTAAGGCTAGGGCTCCCCTAGCCTTCAGGCTAGGGCACCCCTAGGCTTTAGGCTCGGGCTCCCCTAGGCTAAGGCTAGGGCTCCCCTAGCCTTCAGGCTAGGGCACCCCTAGGCTTTAGGCTCGGGCTCCCCTAGGCTAAGGCTAGGGCTCCCCTAGCCTTCAGGCTAGGGCACCCCTAGGCTTTAGGCTCGCGCTCCCCTAGGCTAAGGCTAGGGCTCCCCTAGCCTTCAGGCTAGGGCACCCCTAGGCTTTAGGCTCGGGCTCCCCTAGGCTAAGGCTAGGGCTCCCCTAGCCTTCAGGCTAGGGCACCCCTAGGCTTTAGGCTCGGGCTCCCCTAGGCTAAGGCTAGGGCTCCCCTAGCCTTCAGGCTAGGGCACCCCTAGGCTTTAGGCTCGGGCTCCCCTAGGCTAAGGCTAGGGCTCCCCTAGCCTTCAGGCTAGGGCACCCCTAGGCTTTAGGCTCGGGCTCCCCTAGGCTAAGGCTAGGGCTCCCCTAGCCTTCAGGCTAGGGCACCCCTAGGCTTTAGGCTCGGGCTCCCCTAGGCTAAGGCTAGGGCTCCCCTAGCCTTCAGGCTAGGGCACCCCTAGGCTTTAGGCTCGGGCTCCCCTAGGCTAAGGCTAGGGCTCCCCTAGCCTTCAGGCTAGGGCACCCCTAGGCTTTAGGCTAGGGCTCCCCTAGGCTAAGGCTAGGGCTCCCCTAGCCTTCAGGCTAGGGCACCCCTAGGCTTTAGGCTCGGGCTCCCCTAGGCTAAGGCTAGGGCTCCCCTAGCCTTCAGGCTAGGGCACCCCTAGGCTTTAGGCTCGGGCTCCCCTAGGCTAAGGCTAGGGCTCCCCTAGCCTTCAGGCTAGGGCACCCCTAGGCTTTGGGCTCCCCTAGGCTACGGCTAGGGCTCCCCTAGCCTTCAGGCTAGGGCACCCCAGGCTTTAGGCTAGGGCTCCCCTAGGCTAAGGCTAGGGCTCCCCTAGCCTTCAGGCTAGGGCACCCCTAGGCTTTAGGCTAGGGCTCCCCTAGGCTAAGGCTAGGGCTCCCCTAGCCTTCAGGCTAGGGCACCCCTAGGCTTTAGGCTAGGGCTCCCCTAGGCTAAGGCTAGGGCTCCCCTAGCCTTCAGGCTAGGGCACCCCTAGGCTTTAGGCTAGGGCTCCCCTAGGCTAAGGCTAGGGCTCCCCTAGCCTTCAGGCTAGGGCACCCCTAGGCTTTAGGCTAGGGCTCCCCTAGGCTAAGGCTAGGGCTCCCCTAGCCTTCAGGCTAGGGCACCCCTAGGCTAAGGCTAGGGCTCCCCTAGCCTTCAGGCTAGGGCACCCCTAGGCTTTAGGCTAGGGCTCCCCTAGTCTAAGGCTAGGGCTCCACTAGCCTTCAGGCTAGGGCACCCCTAGGCTTTAGGCTAGGGTTCCCCTAGGCTAAGGCTAGGGCTCCCCTAGCCTTCAGGCTAGGGCACCCCTAGGCTTTAGGCTAGGGCTCCCCTAGGCTAAGGCTAGGGCTCCCCTAGCCTTCAGGCTAGGGCACCCCTAGGCTTTAGGCTAGGGCTCCCCTAGGCTAAGGCTAGGGCTCCCCTAGCCTTCAGGCTAGGGCACCCCTAGGCTTTAGGCTAGGGCTCCCCTAGGCTAAGGCTAGGGCTCCCCTAGCCTTCAGGCTAGGGCACCCCTAGGCTTTAGGCTAGGGCTCCCCTAGGCTAAGGCTAGGGCTCCCCTAGCCTTCAGGCTAGGGCACCCCTAGGCTTTAGGCTAGGGCTCCCCTAGGCTAAGGCTAGGGCTCCCCTAGCCTTCAGGCTAGGGCACCCCTAGGCTTTAGGCTCCCCTAGGCTAAGGCTAGGGCTCCCCTAGCCTTCAGGCTAGGGCAACCCTAGGCTTTAGGCTAGGGCTCCCCTAGGCTAAGGCTAGGGCTCCCCTAGCCTTCAGGCTAGGGCACCCCTAGGCTTTAGGCTAGGGCTCCCCTAGGCTAAGGCTTGGGCTCCCCTAGCCTTCAGGCTAGGGCACCCCTAGGCTTTAGGCTAGGGCTCCCCTAGGCTAAGGCTAGGGCTCCCCTAGCCTTCAGGCTAGGGCACCCCTAGGCTTTAGGCTAGGGCTCCCCTAGGCTAAGGCTAGGGCTCCCCTAGCCTTCAGGCTAGGGCAACCCTAGGCTTTAGGCTAGGGCTCCCCTAGTCTAAGGCTAGGGCTCCCCTAGCCTTCAGGCTAGGGCACCCCTAGGCTTTAGGCTAGGGCTCCCCTAGGCTAAGGCTAGGGCTCCCCTAGCCTTCAGGCTAGGGCACCCCTAGGCTTTAGGCTAGGGCTCCCCTAGGCTAAGGCTAGGGCTCCCCTAGCCTTCAGGCTAGGGCACCCCTAGGCTTTAGGCTAGGGCTCCACTAGGCTAAGGCTAGGGCTCCCCTAGCCTTCAGTCTAGGGCACCCCTAGGCTTTAGGCTAGGGCTCCCCTAGGCTAAGGCTAGGGCTCCCCTAGCCTTCAGGCTAGGGCACCCCTAGGCTTTAGGCTAGGGCTCCCCTAGGCTAAGGCTAGGGCTCCCCTAGCCTTCAGGCTAGGGCACCCCTAGGCTTTAGGCTAGGGCTCCCCTAGGCTAAGGCTAGGGCTCCCCTAGCCTTCAGGCTAGGGCACCCCTAGGCTTTAGGCTAGGGCTCCCCTAGGCTAAGGCTAGGGCTCCCCTAGCCTTCAGGCTAGGGCACCCCTAGGCTTTAGTCTAGGGCTCCCCTAGGCTAAGGCTAGGGCTCCCCTAGCCTTCAGGCTAGGGCACCCCTAGGCTTTAGGCCAGGGCTCCCCTAGGCTAAGGCTAGGGCTCCCCTAGCCTTCAGGCTAGGGCACCCCTAGGCTTTAGGCCAGGGCTCCCCTAGGCTAAGGCTAGGGCTCCCCTAGCCTTCAGGCTAGGGCACCCCTAGGCTTTAGGCCAGGGCTCCCCTAGGCTAAGGCTAGGGCTCCCCTAGCCTTCAGGCTAGGGCACCCCTAGGCTTTAGGCCAGGGCTCCCCTAGGCTAAGGCTAGGGCTCCCCTAGCCTTCAGGCTAGGGCACCCCTAGGCTTTAGGCCAGGGCTCCCCTAGGCTAAGGCTAGGGCTCCCCTAGCCTTCAGGCTAGGGCACCCCTAGGCTTTAGGCCAGGGCTCCCCTAGGCTAAGGCTAGGGCTCCCCTAGCCTTCAGGCTAGGGCACCCCTAGGCTTTAGGCCAGGGCTCCCCTAGGCTAAGGCTAGGGCTCCCCTAGGCTTTAGGCTAGGGCTCCCCTAGGCTAAGGCTAGGGCTCCCCTAGCCTTCAGGCTAGGGCACCCCTAGGCTTTAGGCTAGGGCTCCCCTAGGCTAAGGCTAGGGCTCCCCTAGCCTTCAGGCTAGGGCACCCCCAGGCTTTAGGCTCCCCTAGGCTAAGGCTAGGGCTCCCCTAGCCTTCAGGCTAGGGCACCCCTAGGCTTTAGGCTCCCCTAGGCTAAGGCTAGGGCTCCCCTAGCCTTCAGGCTAGGGCACCCCTAGGCTTTAGGCTCCCCTAGGCTAAGGCTAGGGCTCCCCTAGCCTTCAGGCTAGGGCACCCCTAGGCTTTAGGCTAGGGCTCCCCTAGGCTAAGGCTAGGGCTCCCCTCGCCTTCAGGCTAGGGCACCCCTAGCTTTAGGCTAGGGCTCCCCTAGGCTTAGGCTAGGGCTCCCCTCGCCTTCAGGTTAGGGCACCCCTAGGCTTTAGGCTAGGGCTCCCCTAGGCTAAGGCTAGGGCTCCCCTCGCCTTCAGGCTAGGGCACCCCTAGGCTTTAGGCTAGGGCTCCCCTAGGCTAAGGCTAGGGCTCCCCTCGCCTTCAGGCTAGGGCACCCCTAGGCTTTAGGCTAGGGCTCCCCTAGGCTAAGGCTAGGGCTCCCCTCGCCTTCAGGCTAGGGCACCCCTAGGCTTTAGGCTAGGGCTCCCCTAGGCTGAGGCTAGGGCTCCCCTCGCCTTCAGGCTAGGGCACCCCTAGGCTTTAGGCTAGGGCTCCCCTAGGCTGAGGCTAGGGCTCCCCTCGCCTTCAGGCTAGGGCACCCCTAGGCTTTAGGCTAGGGCTCCCCTAGGCTGAGGCTAGGGCTCCCCTCGCCTTCAGGCTAGGGCACCCCTAGGCTTTACGCTAGGGCTCCCCTAGGCTGAGGCTAGGGCTCCCCTCGCCTTCAGGCTAGGGCACCCCTAGGCTTTAGGCTAGGGCTCCCCTAGGCTGAGGCTAGGGCTCCCCTCGCCTTCAGGCTAGGGCACCCCTAGGCTTTAGGCTAGGGCTCCCCTAGGCTGAGGCTAGGGCTCCCCTGGCCTTCAGGCTAGGGCACCCCTAGGCTTTAGGCTAGGGCTCCCCTAGGCTGAGGCTAGGGCTCCCCTCGCCTTCAGGCTAGGGCACCCCTAGGCTTTAGGCTAGGGCTCCCCTAGGCTGAGGCTAGGGCTCCCCTCGCCTTCAGGCTAGGGCACCCCTAGGCTTTAGGCTAGGGCTCCCCTAGGCTGAGGCTAGGGCTCCCCTCGCCTTCAGGCTAGGGCACCCCTAGGCTTTAGGCTAGGGCTCCCCTAGGCTGAGGCTAGGGCTCCCCTCGCCTTCAGGCTAGGGCACCCCTAGGCTTTAGGCTAGGGCTCCCCTAGGCTGAGGCTAGGGCTCCCCTCGCCTTCAGGCTTGGGCACCCCAAGGCTTTAGGCTAGGGCTCCCCTAGGCTGAGGCTAGGGCTCACCTCGCCTTCAGGCTAGGACACCCCTAGGCTTTAGGCTAGGGCTCCCCTAGGCTGAGGCTAGGGCTCCCCTCGCCTTCAGGCTAGGGCACCCCTAGGCTTTAGGCTAGGGCTCCCCTAGGCTGAGGCTAGGGCTCCCCTCGCCTTCAGGCTAGGGCACCCCTAGGCTTTAGGCTAGGGCTCCCCTAGGCTGAGGCTAGGGCTCCCCTCGCCTTCAGGCTAGGGCACCCCTAGGCTTTAGGCTAGGGCTCCCCTAGGCTGAGGCTAGGGCTCCCCTCGCCTTCAGGCTAGGGCACCCCTAGGCTTTAGGCTAGGGCTCCCCTAGGCTGAGGCTAGGGCTCCCCTCGCCTTCAGGCTAGCGCACCCCTAGGCTTTACGCTAGGGCTCCCCTAGGCTAAGGCTAGGGCTCCCCTCGCCTTCAGGTTAGGGCACCCCTAGGCTTTAGGCTAGGGCTCCCCTAGGCTAAGGCTAGGGCTCCCCTCGCCTTCAGGCTAGGGCACCCCTAGGCTTTAGGCTAGGGCTCCCCTAGGCTAAGGCTAGGGCTCCCCTCGCCTTCAGGCTAGGGCACCCCTAGGCTTTAGGCTAGGGCTCCCCTAGGCTAAGGCTAGGGCTCCCCTCGCCTTCAGGCTAGGGCACCCCTAGGCTTTAGGCTAGGGCTCCCCTAGGCTAAGGCTAGGGCTCCCCTCGCCTTCAGGCTAGGGCACCCCTAGGCTTTAGGCTAGGGCTCCCCTAGGCTAAGGCTAGGGCTCCCCTCGCCTTCAGGCTAGGGCACCCCTAGGCTTTAGGCTAGGGCTCCCGTAGGCTAAGGCTAGGGCTCCCCTCGCCTTCAGGCTAGGGCACCCCTAGGCTTTAGGCTAGGGCTCCCGTAGGCTAAGGCTAGGGCTCCCCTCGCCTTCAGGCTAGGGCACCCCTAGGCTTTAGGCTAGGGCTCCCCTAGGCTAAGGCTAGGGCTCCCCTCTACTTCAGGCTAGGGCACCCCTAGGCTTTAGGCTAGGGCTCCCCTAGGCTAAGGCTAGGGCTCCCCTAGCCTTCAGGCTAGGGCACCCCTAGGCTTTAGGCTAGGGCTCCCTAGGCTAAGGCTAGGGCTCCCCTAGCCTTCAGGCTAGGGCACCCCTAGGCTTTAGGCTAGGGCTCCCCTAGGCTAAGGCTAGGGCTCCCCTAGCCTTCAGGCTAGGGCACCCCTAGGCTTTAGGCTAGGGCTCCCCTAGGCTAAGGCTAGGGCTCCCCTAGCCTTCAGGCTAGGGCACCCCTAGGCTTTAGGCTAGGGCTCCCCTAGGCTAAGGCTAGGGCTCCCCTAGCCTTCAGGCTAGGGCACAACTAGGCTTTAGGCTAGGGCTCCCCTAGGCTAAGGCTAGGGCTCCCCTAGCCTTCAGGCTAGGGCACCCCTAGGCTTTAGGCTAGGGCTCCCCTAGGCTAAGGCTAGGGCTCCCCTAGCCTTCAGGCTAGGGCACCCCTAGGCTTTAGGCTCGGGCTCCCCTAGGCTAAGGCTAGGGCTCCCCTAGCCTTCAGGCTAGGGCACCCCTAGGCTTTAGGCTAGGGCTCCCCTAGGCTAAGGCTAGGGCTCCCCTAGCCTTCAGCTAGGGCACCCCTAGGCTTTAGGCTAGGGCTCCCCTAGGCTAAGGCTAGGGCTCCCCTAGCCTTCAGGCTAGGGCACCTCTAGGCTTTAGGCTAGGGCTCCCCTAGGCTAAGGCTAGGGCTCCCCTAGCCTTCAGGCTAGGGCACCCCTAGGCTTTAGGCTAGGGATCACCTAGGCTAAGGCTAGGGCTCCCCTAGCCTTCAGGCTAGGGCTCCCCTAGGCTTTAGGCTAGGGCTCCCCTAGGCTAAGGCTAGGGCTCCCCTAGCCTTCAGACTAGGGCACCCCTAGGCTTTAGGCTAGGGCTCCCCTAGGCTAAGGCTAGGGCTCCCCTAGCCTTCAGGCTAGGGCACCCCTAGGCTTTAGGCTAGGGCTCCCCTAGGCTAAGGCTAGGGCTCCCCTAGCCTTCAGGCTAGGGCACCCCTAGGCTTTAGGCTAGGGCTCCCCTAGGCTAAGGCTAGGGCTCCCCTAGCCTTCAGGCTAGGGCACCCCTAGGCTTTAGGCTAGGGCTCCCCTAGGCTAAGGCTAGGGCTCCCCTAACCTTCAGGCTAGGGCACCCCTAGGCTTTAGGCTAGGGCTCCCCTAGGCTAAGGCTAGGGCTCCCCTAGCCTTCAGGCTAGGGCACCGCTAGGCTTTAGGCTCCCCTAGGCTAAGGCTAGGGCTCCCCTAGCCTTCAGGCTAGGGCACCCCTAGGTTTAGGCTCCCCTAGGCTAAGGCTAGGGCTCCCCTAGCCTTCAGGCTAGGGCACCCCTAGGCTTTAGGCTCCCCTAGGCTAAGGCTAGGGCTCCCCTAGCCTTCAGGCTAGGGCACCCCTAGGCTTTAGGCTCCCCTAGGCTAAGGCTAGGGCTCCCCTAGCCTTCAGGCTAGGGCACCCCTAGGCTTTAGGCTCCCCTAGGCTAAGGCTAGGGCTCCCCTAGCCTTCAGGCTAGGGCACCCCTAGGCTTTAGGCTCGGGCTACCCTAGGCTAAGGCTAGGGCTCCCCTAGCCTTCAGGCTAGGGCACCCCTAGGCTTTAGGCTCGGGCTCCCCTAGGCTAAGGCTAGGGCTCCCCTAGCCTTCAGGCTAGGGCACCCCTAGGCTTTAGGCTCGGGCTCCCCTAGGCTAAGGCTAGGGCTCCCCTAGCCTTCAGGCTAGGGCACCCCTAGGCTTTAGGCTCGGGCTCCCCTAGGCTAAGGCTAGGGCTCCCCTAGCCTTCAGGCTAGGGCACCCCTAGGCTTTAGGCTCGCGATCCCCTAGGCTAAGGCTAGGGCTCCCCTAGCCTTCAGGCTAGGGCACCCCTAGGCTTTAGGCTCGGGCTCCCCTAGGCTAAGGCTAGGGCTCCCCTAGCCTTCAGGCTAGGGCACCCCTAGGCTTTAGGCTCGGGCTCCCCTAGGCTAAGGCTAGGGCTCCCCTAGCCTTCAGGCTAGGGCACCCCTAGGCTTTAGGCTCGGGCTCCCCTAGGCTAAGGCTAGGGCTCCCCTAGCCTTCAGGCTAGGGCACCCCTAGGCTTTAGGCTCGGGCTCCCCTAGGCTAAGGCTAGGGCTCCCCTAGCCTTCAGGCTAGGGCACCCCTAGGCTTTAGGCTCGGGCTCCCCTAGGCTAAGGCTAGGGCTCCCCTAGCCTTCAGGCTAGGGCACCCCTAGGCTTTAGGCTCGGGCTCCCCTAGGCTAAGGCTAGGGCTCCCCTAGCCTTCAGGCTAGGGCACCCCTAGGCTTTAGGCTCGGGCTCCCCTAGGCTAAGGCTAGGGCTCCCCTAGCCTTCAGGCTAGGGCACCCCTAGGCTTTAGGCTCGGGCTCCCCTAGGCTAAGGCTAGGGCTCCCCTAGCCTTCAGGCTAGGGCACCCCTAGGCTTTAGGCTCGGGCTCCCCTAGGCTAAGGCTAGGGCTCCCCTAGCCTTCAGGCTAGGGCACCCCTAGGCTTTAGGCTCGGGCTCCCCTAGGCTAAGGCTAGGGCTCCCCTAGCTTCAGGCTAGGGCACCCCTAGGCTTTAGGCTCGGGCTCCCCTAGGCTAAGGCTAGGGCTCCCCTAGCCTTCAGGCTAGGGCACCCCTAGGCTTTAGGCTCGGGCTCCCCTAGGCTAAGGCTAGGGCTCCCCTAGCCTTCAGGCTAGGGCAACCCTAGGCTTTAGGCTCGGGCTCCCCTAGGCTAAGGCTAGGGCTCCCCTAGCCTTCAGGCTAGGGCACCCCTAGGCTTTAGGCTCGGGCTCCCCTAGGCTAAGGCTAGGGCTCCCCTAGCCTTCAGGCTAGGGCACCCCTATGCTTTAGGCTAGGGCTCCCCTAGGCTAAGGCTAGGGCTCCCCTAGCCTTCAGGCTAGGGCACCCCTAGGCTTTAGGCTAGGGCTCCCCTAGGCTAAGGCTAGGGCTCCCCTAGCCTTCAGGCTAGGGCACCCCTAGGCTTTAGGCTAGGGCTCTCCTAGGCTAAGGCTAGGACTCCCCTAGCCTTCAGGCTAGGGCACCCCTAGGCTTTAGGCTAGGGCTCCCCTAGCCTTCAGGCTAGGGCTCCCCTAGGCTTCAGGCTAGGGCACCCCTAGGCTTTAGGCTAGGGCTCCCCTAGCCTTCAGGCTAGGGCACCCCTAGGCTTCAGGCTAGGGCACCCCTAGGCTTTAGGCTAGGGCTCCCCTAGCCTTCAGGCTAGGGCACCCCTAGGCTTCAGGCTAGGGCTCCCCTAGGCTAAGGCTAGGGCTCCCCTAGGCTAAGGCTAGGGCTCCCCTAGCCTTCAGGCTAGGGCACCCCTAGGCTTCAGGCTAGGGCTCCCCTAGGCTAAGGCTAGGGCTCCCCTAGCCTTCAGGCTAGGGCACCCCTAGGCTTCAGGCTAGGGCTCCCCTAGGCTAAGGCTAGGGCTCCCCTAGCCTTCAGGCTAGGGCACCCCTAGGCTTCAGGCTAGGGCTCCCCTAGGCTAAGGCTAGGGCTCCCCTAGCCTTCAGGCTAGGGCACCCCTAGGCTTCAGGCTTGGGCTCCCCTAGGCTAAGGCTAGGGCTCCCCTAGCCTTCAGGCTAGGGCACCCCTAGGCTTCAGGCTAGGGCTCCCCTAGGCTAAGGCTAGGGCTCCCCTAGCCTTCAGGCTAGGGCACCCCTAGGCTTCAGGCTAGGGCTCCCCTAGGCTAAGGCTAGGGCTCCCCTAGCCTTCAGGCTAGGGCACCCCTAGGCTTCAGGCTAGGGCTCCCCTAGGCTAAGGCTAGGGCTCCCCTAGCCTTCAGGCTAGGGCACCCCTAGGCTTCAGGCTAGGGCTCCCCTAGGCTAAGGCTAGGGCTCCCCTAGCCTTCAGGCTAGGGCACCCCTAGGCTTCAGGCTAGGGCTCCCCTAGGCTAAGGCTAGGGCTCCCCTAGCCTTCAGGCTAGGGCACCCCTAGGCTTCAGGCTAGGGCTCCCCTAGGCTAAGGCTAGGGCTCCCCTAGCCTTCAGGCTAGGGCACCCCTAGGCTTCAGGCTAGGGCTCCCCTAGGCTAAGGCTAGGGCTCCCCTAGCCTTCAGGCTAGGGCACCCCTAGGCTTCAGGCTAGGGCTCCCCTAGGCTAAGGCTAGGGCTCCCCTAGCCTTCAGGCTAGGGCACCCCTAGGCTTCAGGCTAGGGCTCCCCTAGTCTAAGGCTAGGGCTCCCCTAGCCTTCAGGCTAGGGCACCCCTAGGCTTCAGGCCAGGGCTCCCCTAGGCTAAGGCTAGGGTTCCCCTAGCCTTCAGGCTAGGGCACCCCTAGGCTTCAGGCCAGGGCTCCCCTAGGCTAAGGCTAGGGCTCCCCTAGCCTTCAGGCTAGGGCACCCCTAGGCTTCAGGCCAGGGCTCCCCTAGGCTTCAGGCTAGGGCTCCCCTAGCCTTCAGGCTAGGGCACCCCTAGGCTTCAGGCCAGGGCTCCCCTAGGCTTCAGGCTAGGGCTCCCCTAGCCTTCAGGCTAGGGCACCCCTAGGCTTCAGGCCAGGGCTCCCCTAGGCTTCAGGCTAGGGCTCCCCTAGCCTTCAGGCTAGGGCACCCCTAGGCTTCAGGCCAGGGCTCCCCTAGGCTTCAGGCTAGGGCTCCCCTAGCCTTCAGGCTAGGGCACCCCTAGGCTTCAGGCCAGGGCTCCCCTAGGCTTCAGGCTAGGGCTCCCCTAGCCTTCAGGCTAGGGCACCCCTAGGCTTCAGGCCAGGGCTCCCCTAGGCTAAGGCTAGGGCTCCCCTAGCCTTCAGGCTAGGGCACCCCTAGGCTTTAGGCCAGGGCTCCCCTAGGCTAAGGCTAGGGCTCCCCTAGGCTTTAGGCTAGGGCTCTCCTAGGCTAAGGCTAGGGCTCCCCTAGCCTTCAGGCTAGGGCACCCCTAGGCTTTAGGCTAGGGCTCCCCTAGGCTAAGGCTAGGGCTCCCCTAGCCTTCAGGCTAGGGCACCCCCAGGCTTTAGGCTCCCCTAGGCTAAGGCTAGGGCTCCCCTAGCCTCAGGCTAGGGCACCCCCAGGCTTTAGGCTCCCCTAGGCTAAGGCTAGGGCTCCCCTAGCCTTCAGGCTAGGGCACCCCTAGGCTTTAGGCTCCCCTAGGCTAAGGCTAGGGCTCCCCTAGCCTTCAGGCTAGGGCACCCCTAGGCTTTAGGCTCCCCTAGGCTAAGGCTAGGGCTCCCCTAGCCTTCAGGCTAGGGCACCCCTAGGCTTTAGGCTAGGGCTCCCCTAGGCTAAGGCTAGGGCTCCCCTCGCCTTCAGGCAAGGGCACCCCTAGCTTTAGGCTAGGGCTCCCCTAGGCTAAGGCTAGGGCTCCCCTCGCCTTCAGGCTAGGGCACCCCTAGGCTTTAGGCTAGGGCTCCCCTAGGCTAAGGCTAGGGCTCCCCTCGCCTTCAGGCTAGGGCACCCCTAGGCTTTAGGCTAGGGCTCCCCTAGGCTAAGGCTAGGGCTCCCCTCGCCTTCAGGCTAGGGCACCCCTAGGTTTTAGGCTAGGGCTCCCCTAGGCTAAGGCTAGGGCTCCCCTCGCCTTCAGGCTAGGGCACCCCTAGGCTTTAGGCTAGGGCTCCCCTAGGCTGAGGCTAGGGCTCCCCTCGCCTTCAGGCTAGGGCACCCCTAGGCTTTAGGCTAGGGCTCCCCTAGGCTGAGGCTAGGGCTCCCCTCGCCTTCAGGCTAGGGCACCCCTAGGCTTTAGGCTAGGGCTCCCCTAGGCTGAGGCTAGGGCTCCCCTCGCCTTCAGGCTAGGGCACCCCTAGGCTTTAGGCTAGGGCTCCCCTAGGCTGAGGCTAGGGCTCCCCTCGCCTTCAGGCTAGGGCACCCCTAGGCTTTAGGCTAGGGCTCCCCTAGGCTGAGGCTAGGGCTCCCCTCGCCTTCAGGCTAGGGCACCCCTAGGCTTTAGGCTAGGTCTCCCCTAGGCTGAGGCTAGGGCTCCCCTCGCCTTCAGGCTAGGGCACCCCTAGGCTTAGGCTAGGGCTCCCCTAGGCTGAGGCTAGGGGTCCCCTCGCCTTCAGGCTAGGGCACCCCTAGGCTTTAGGCTAGGGCTCCCCTAGGCTGAGGCTAGGGCTCCCCTCGCCTTCAGGCTAGGGCACCCCTAGGCTTTAGGCTAGGGCTCCCCTAGGCTGAGGCTAGGGCTCCCCTCGCCTTCAGGCTTGGGCACCCCTAGGCTTTAGGCTAGGGCTCCCCTAGGCTGAGGCTAGGGCTCCCCTCGCCTTCAGGCTAGGGCACCCCTAGGCTTTAGGCTAGGGCTCCCCTAGGCTGAGGTTAGGGCTCCCCTCGCCTTCAGGCTAGGGCACCCCTAGGCTTAGGCTAGGGCTCCCCTAGGCTGAGGCTAGGGCTCCCCTCGCCTTCAGGCTAGGGCACCCCTAGGCTTTAGGCTAGGGCTCCCCTAGGCTGAGGCTAGGGCTCCCCTCGCCTTCAGGCTAGGGCACCCCTAGGCTTTAGGCTAGGGCTCCCCTAGGCTGAGGCTAGGGCTCCCCTCGCCTTCAGGCTAGGGCACCCCTAGGCTTTAGGCTAGGGCTCCCCTAGGCTGAGGCTAGGGCTCCCCTCGCCTTCAGGCTAGGGCACCCCTAGGCTTTAGGCTAGGGCTCCCCTAGGCTGAGGCTAAGGCTCCCCTCGCCTTCAGGCTAGGGCACCCCTAGGCTTTAGGCTAGGGCTCCCCTAGGCTAAGGCTAGGGCTCCCCTCGCCTTCAGGCTAGGGCACCCCTAGGCTTTAGGCTAGGGCTCCCCTAGGCTAAGGCTAGGGCTCCCCTCGCCTTCAGGCTAGGGCACCCCTAGGCTTTAGGCTAGGGCTCCCCTAGGCTAAGGCTAGGGCTCCCCTCGCCTTCAGGCTAGGGCACCCCTAGGCTTTAGGCTAGGGCTCCCCTAGGCTAAGGCTAGGGCTCCCCTCGCCTTCAGGCTAGGGCACCCCTAGGCTTTAGGCTAGGGCTCCCCTAGGCTAAGGCTAGGGCTCCCCTCGCCTTCAGGCTAGGGCACCCCTAGGCTTTAGGCTAGGGCTCCCCTAGGCTAAGGCTAGGGCTCCCCTCGCCTTCAGGCTAGGGCACCCCTAGGCTTTAGGCTAGGGCTCCCCTAGGCTAAGGCTAGGGCTCCCCTCGCATTCAGGCTAGGGCACCCCTAGGCTTTAGGCTAGGGCTCCCGTAGGCTAAGGCTAGGGCTCCCCTCGCCTTCAGGCTAGGGCACCCCTAGGCTTTAGGCTAGGGCTCCCCTAGGCTAAGGCTAGGGCTCCCCTCGCCTTCAGGCTAGGGCACCCCTAGGCTTTAGGCTAGGGCTCCCCTAGGCTAAGGCTAGGGCTCCCCTAGCCTTCAGGCTAGGGCACACCTAGGCTTTAGGCTAGGGCTCCCCTAGGCTAAGGCTAGGGCTCCCCTAGCCTTCAGGCTAGGGCACCCCTAGGCTTTAGGCTAGGGCTCCCCTAGGCTAAGGCTAGGGCTCCCCTAGCCTTCAGGCTAGGGCACCCCTAGGCTTTAGGCTAGGGCTCCCCTAGGCTAAGGCTAGGGCTCCCCTAGCCTTCAGGCTAGGGCACCCCTAGGCTTAGGCTAGGGCTCCCCTAGCCTTCAGGCTAGGGCACCCCTAGGCTTTAGGCTAGGGCTCCCCTAGGCTAAGGCTAGGGCTCCCCTAGCCTTCAGGCTAGGGCACCCCTAGGCTTTAGGCTAGGGCTCCCCTAGGCTAAGGCAAGGGCTCCCCTAGCCTTCAGGCTAGGGCACCCCTAGGCTTTAGGCTAGGGCTCCCCTAGGCTAAGGCTAGGGCTCCCCTAGCCTTCAGGCTAGGGCACCCCTAGGCTTTAGGCTAGGGCTCCCCTAGGCTAAGGCTAGGGCTCCCCTAGCCTTCAGGCTAGGGCACCCCTAGGCTTTAGGCTAGGGCTCCCCTAGGCTAAGGCTAGGGCTCCCCTAGCCTTCAGGCTAGGGCACCCCTAGGCTTTAGGCTAGGGCTCCCCTAGGCTAAGGCTAGGGCTCCCCTAGCCTTCAGGCTAGGGCACCCCTAGGCTTTAGGCTAGGGCTCCCCTAGGCTAAGGCTAGGGCTCCCCTAGCCTTCAGGCTAGGGCACCCATAGGCTTTAGGCTCCCCTAGGCTAAGGCTAGGGCTCCCCTAGCCTTCAGGCTAGGGCACCCCTAGGCTTTAGGCTCCCCTAGGCTAAGGCTAGGGCTCCCCTAGCCTTCAGGCTAGGGCACCCCTAGGCTTTAGGCTCCCCTAGGCTAAGGCTAGGGCTCCCCTAGCCTTCAGGCTAGGGCACCCCTAGGCTTTAGGCTCCCCTAGGCTAAGGCTAGGGCTCCCCTAGCCTTCAGGCTAGGGCACCCCTAGGCTTTAGCTCCCCTAGGCTAAGGCTAGGGCTCCCCTAGCCTTCAGGCTAGGCACCCCTAGGCTTTAGGCTCCCCTAGGCTAAGGCTAGGGCTCCCCTAGCCTTCAGGCTAGGGCACCCCTAGGCTTTAGGCTCCCCTAGGCTAAGGCTAGGGCTCCCCTAGCCTTCAGGCTAGGGCACCCTAGGCTTTAGGCTCCCCTAGGCTAAGGCTAGGGCTCCCCTAGCCTTCAGGCTAGGGCACCCCTAGGCTTTAGCTCCCCTAGGCTAAGGCTAGGGCTCCCCTAGCCTTCAGGCTAGGGCACCCCTAGGCTTTAGGCTCGGGCTCCCCTAGGCTAAGGCTAGGGCTCCCCTAGCCTTCAGGCTAGGGCACCCCTAGGCTTTAGGCTCGGGCTCCCCTAGGCTAAGGCTAGGGCTCCCCTAGCCTTCAGGCTAGGGCACCCCTAGGCTTTAGGCTCGGGCTCCCCTAGGCTAAGGCTAGGGCTCCCCTAGCCTTCAGGCTAGGGCACCCCTAGGCTTTAGGCTCGGGCTCCCCTAGGCTAAGGCTAGGGCTCCCCTAGCCTTCAGGCTAGGGCACCCCTAGGCTTTAGGCTCGGGCTCCCCTAGGCTAAGGCTAGGGCTCCCCTAGCCTTCAGGCTAGGGCACCCCTAGGCTTTAGGCTCGGGCTCCCCTAGGCTAAGGCTAGGGCTCCCCTAGCCTTCAGGCTAGGGCACCCCTAGGCTTTAGGCTCGGGCTCCCCTAGGCTAAGGCTAGGGCTCCCCTAGCCTTCAGGCTAGGGCACCCCTAGGCTTTAGGCTCGGGCTCCCCTAGGCTAAGGCTAGGGCTCCCCTAGCCTTCAGGCTAGGGCACCCCTAGGCTTTAGGCTCGGGCTCCCCTAGGCTAAGGCTAGGGCTCCCCTAGCCTTCAGGCTAGGGCACCCCTAGGCTTTAGGCTCGGGCTCCCCTAGGCTAAGGCTAGGGCTCCCCTAGCCTTCAGGCTAGGGCACCCCTAGGCTTTAGGCTCGGGCTCCCCTAGGCTAAGGCTAGGGCTCCCCTAGCCTTCAGGCTAGGGCACCCCTAGGCTTTAGGCTCGGGCTCCCCTAGGCTAAGGCTAGGGCTCCCCTAGCCTTCAGGCTAGGGCACCCCTAGGCTTTAGGCTCGGGCTCCCCTAGGCTAAGGCCAGGGCTCCCCTAGCCTTCAGGCTAGGGCACCCCTAGGCTTTAGGCTCGGGTTCCCCTAGGCTAAGGCCAGGGCTCCCCTAGCCTTCAGGCTAGGGCACCCCTAGGCTTTAGGCTCGGGCTCCCCTAGGCTAAGGCCAGGGCTCCCCTAGCCTTCAGGCTAGGGCACCCCTAGGCTTTAGGCTCGGGCTCCCCTAGGCTAAGGCCAGGGCTCCCCTAGCCTTCAGGCTAGGGCACCCCTAGGCTTTAGGCTCGGGCTCCCCTAGGCTAAGGCTAGGGCTCCCCTAGCCTTCAGGCTAGGGCACCCCTAGGCTTTAGGCTCGGGCTCCCCTAGGCTAAGGCTAGGGCTCCCCTAGCCTTCAGCCTAGGGCACCCCTAGGCTTTAGGCTCGGGCTCCCCTAGGCTAAGGCTAGGGCTCCCCTAGCCTTCAGGCTAGGGCACCCCTAGGCTTTAGGCTCAGGCTCCCCTAGGCTAAGGCTAGGGCTCCCCTAGCCTTCAGCTAGGGCACCCCTAGGCTTTAGGCTCGGGCTCCCCTAGGCTAAGGCTAGGGCTCCCCTAGCCTTCAGGCTCGGGCACCCCTAGGCTTTAGGCTCGGGCTCACCTAGGCTAAGGCTAGGGCTCCCCTAGCCTTCAGGCTCGGTCACCCCTAGGCTATAGGCTCGGGCTCCCCTAGGCTAAGGCTAGGGCTCCCCTAGCCTTCAGGCTCGGTCACCCCTAGGCTTTAGGCTCGGGCTCCCCTAGGCTAAGGCTAGGGCTCCCCTAGCCTTCAGGCTCGGGCACCCCTAGGCTTTAGGCTCGGGCTCCCCTAGGCTAAGGCTAGGGCTCCCCTAGCCTTCAGGCTCGGGCACCCCTAGGCTTTAGGCTCGGGCTCCCCTAGGCTAAGGCTAGGGCTCCCCAAGCCTTCAGGCTCGGGCTCCCCTAGGCTAAGGCTAGGGCTCCCCTAGCCTTCAGGCTAGGGCACCCCTAGGCTTCAGGCTCGGGCTCCCCTAGGCTAAGGCTAGGGCTCCCCTAGCCTTCAGGCTAGGGCACCCCTAGGCTTCAGGCTCGGGCTCCCCTAGGCTACGGCTAGGGCTCCCCTAGCCTTCAGGCTAGGGCACCCCTAGGCTTCAGGCTCGGGCTCCCCTAGGCTAAGGCTAGGGCTCCCCTAGCCTTCAGGCTAGGGCACCCCTAGGTTTCAGGCTCGGGCTCCCCTAGGCTAATGCTAGGGCTCCCCTAGCCTTCAGGCTAGGGCACCCCTAGGCTTCAGGCTCGGGCTCCCCTAGGCTAAGGCTAGGGCTCCCCTAGCCTTCAGGCTAGGGCACCCCTAGGCTTCAGGCTCGGGCTCCCCTAGGCTAAGGCTAGGGCTCTCCTAGCCTTCAGGCTAGGGCACCCCTAGGCTTCAGGCTCGGGCTCCCCTAGGCTAAGGCTAGGGCTCCCCTAGCCTTCAGGCTAGGGCACCCCTAGGCTTCAGGCTCGGGCTCCCCTTGGCTAAGGCTAGGGCTCCCCTAGCCTTCAGGCTAGGGCACCCCTAGGCTTCAGGCTCGGGCTCCCCTAGGCTAAGGCTAGGGCTCCCCTAGCCTTCAGGCTAGGGCACCCCTAGGCTTCAGGCTCGGGCTCCCCTAGGCTAAGGCTAGGGCTCCCCTAGCCTTCAGGCTAGGGCACCCCTAGGCTTCAGGCTCGGGCTCCACTAGGCTAAGGCTAGGGCTCCCCTAGCCTTCAGGCTAGGGCACCCCTAGGCTTCAGGCTCGGGCTCCCCTAGGCTAAGGCTAGGGCTCCCCTAGCCTTCAGGCTAGGGCACCCCTAGGCTTCAGGCTCGGGCTCCCCTAGGCTAAGGCTAGGGCTCCCCTAGCCTTCAGGCTAGGGCACCCCTAGGCTTCAGGCTCGGGCTCCCCTAGGCTAAGGCTAGGGCTCCCCTAGCCTTCAGGTTAGGGCACCCCTAGGCTTCAGGCTCGGGCTCCCCTAGGCTAAGGCTAGGGCTCCCCTAGCCTTCAGGCTAGGGCACCCCTAGGCTTCAGGCTCGGGCTCCCCTAGGCTAAGGCTAGGGCTCCCCTAGCCTTCAGGCTAGGGCACCCCTAGGCTTCAGGCTCGGGCTCCCCTAGGCTAAGGCTAGGGCTCCCCTAGCCTTCAGGCTAGGGCACCCCTAGGCTTCAGGCTCGGGCTCCCCTAGGCTAAGGCTAGGGCTACCCTAGCCTTCAGGCTAGGGCACACCTAGGCTTCAGGCTCGGGCTCCCCTAGGCTAAGGCTAGGGCTCCCCTAGCCTTCAGGCTAGGGCACCCCTAGGCTTCAGGCTCGGGCTCCCCTAGGCTAAGGCTAGGGCTCCCCTAGCCTTCAGGCTAGGGCACCCCTAGGCTTCAGGCTCGGGCTCCCCTAGGCTAAGGCTAGGGCTCCCCTAGCCTTCAGGCTAGGGCACCCCTAGGCTTCAGGCTCGGGCTCCCCTAGGCTAAGGCTAGGGCTCCCCTAGCCTTCAGGCTAGGGCACCCCTAGGCTTCAGGCTCGGGCTCCCCTAGGCTAAGGCTAGGGCTCCCCTAGCCTTCAGGCTAGGGCACCCCTAGGCTTCAGGCTCGGGCTCCCCTAGGCTAAGGCTAGGGCTCCCCTAGCCTTCAGGCTAGGGCACCCCTAGGCTTCAGGCTCGGGCTCCCCTAGGCTAAGGCTAGGGCTCCCCTAGCCTTCAGGCTAGGGCACCCCTAGGCTTTAGGCTCCGGCTCCCCTAGGCTAAGGCTAGGGCTCCCCTAGCCTTCAGGCTAGGGCACCCCTAGGCTTTAGGCTCGGGCTCCCCTAGGCTAAGGCTAGGGCTCCCCTAGCCTTCAGGCTCGGGCACCCCTAGGCTTTAGGATCGGGCTCCCCTAGGCTAAGGCTAGGGCTCCAGTAGCCTTCAGGCTCGGGCACCCCTAGGCTTTAGTCTCGGGCTCCCCTAGGCTAAGGCTAGGGCTCCCCTAGCCTTCAGGCTAGGGCACCCCAAGGCTTTAGGCTCGGGCTCCCCTAGGCTAAGGCTAAGGCTCCCCTAGCTTTCAGGCTAGGGCACCCCTAGGCTTTAGGCTCCCCTAGGCTAAGGCTAGGGCTCCCCTAGCCTTCAGGCTAGGGCACCCCTAGGCTTTAGGCTCCCCTAGGCTAAGGCTAGGGCTCCCCTAGCCTTCAGGCTAGGGCACCCCTAGGCTTTAGGCTTGGGCTCCCCTAGGCTAAGGCTAGGGCTCCCCTAGCCTTCAGGCTAGGGCACCCCTAGGCTTTAGGCTCGGGCTCCCCTAGGCTAAGGCTAGGGCTCCCCTAGCCTTCAGGCTAGGGCACCCCTAGGCTTTAGGCTCGGGCTCCCCTAGGCTAAGGCCAGGGCTCCCCTAGCCTTCAGGCTAGGGCACCCCTAGGCTTTAGGCTCGGGCTCCCCTAGGCTAAGGCCAGGGCTCCCCTAGCCTTCAGGCTAGGGCACCCCTAGGCTTTAGGCTCGGGCTCCCCTAGGCTAAGGCCATGGCTCCCCTAGCCTTCAGGCTAGGGCACCCCTAGGCTTTAGGCTCGGGTTCCCCTAGGCTAAGGCCAGGGCTCCCCTAGCCTTCAGGCTAGGGCACCCCTAGGCTTTAGGCTCGGGCTCCCCTACGCTAATGCCAGGGCTCCCCTAGCCTTCAGGCTAGGGCACCCCTAGGCTTTAGGCTCTGGCTCCCCTAGGCTAAGGCCTGGGCTCCCCTAGCCTTCAGGCTAGGGCACCCCTAGGCTTTAGGCTCGGGCTCCCCTAGGCTAAGGCTAGGGCTCCCCTAGCCTTCAGGCTAGGGGACCCCTAGGCTTTAGGCTCGGGCTCCCCTAGGCTAAGGCTAGGGCTCCCCTAGCCTTCAGCCTAGGGCACCCCTAGGCTTTAGGCTCGGGCTCCCCTAGGCTAAGGCTAGGGCTCCCCTAGCCTTCAGGCTAGGGCACCCCTAGGCTTTAGGCTCAGGCTCCCCTAGGCTAAGGCTAGGGCTCCCCTAGCCTTCAGCTAGGGCACCCCTAGGCTTTAGGCTCGGGCTCCCCTAGGCTAAGGCTAGGGCTCCCCTAGCCTTCAGGCTCGGGCACCCCTAGGCTTTAGGCTCGGGCTCACCTAGGCTAAGGCTAGGGCTCCCCTAGCCTTCAGGCTCGGTCACCCCTAGGCTATAGGCTCGGGCTCCCCTAGGCTAAGGCTAGGGCTCCCCTAGCCTTCAGGCTCGGTCACCCCTAGGCTTTAGGCTCGGGCTCCCCTAGGCTAAGGCTAGGGCTCCCCTAGCCTTCAGGCTCGGGCACCCCTAGGCTTTAGGCTCGGGCTCCCCTAGGCTAAGGCTAGGGCTCCCCTAGCCTTCAGGCTCGGGCACCCCTAGGCTTTAGGCTCGGGCTCCCCTAGGCTAAGGCTAGGGCTCCCCAAGCCTTCAGGCTCGGGCTCCCCTAGGCTAAGGCTAGGGCTCCCCTAGCCTTCAGGCTAGGGCACCCCTAGGCTTCAGGCTCGGGCTCCCCTAGGCTAAGGCTAGGGCTCCCCTAGCCTTCAGGCTAGGGCACCCCTAGGCTTCAGGCTCGGGCTCCCCTAGGCTACGGCTAGGGCTCCCCTAGCCTTCAGGCTAGGGCACCCCTAGGCTTCAGGCTCGGGCTCCCCTAGGCTAAGGCTAGGGCTCCCCTAGCCTTCAGGCTAGGGCACCCCTAGGTTTCAGGCTCGGGCTCCCCTAGGCTAATGCTAGGGCTCCCCTAGCCTTCAGGCTAGGGCACCCCTAGGCTTCAGGCTCGGGCTCCCCTAGGCTAAGGCTAGGGCTCCCCTAGCCTTCAGGCTAGGGCACCCCTAGGCTTCAGGCTCGGGCTCCCCTAGGCTAAGGCTAGGGCTCTCCTAGCCTTCAGGCTAGGGCACCCCTAGGCTTCAGGCTCGGGCTCCCCTAGGCTAAGGCTAGGGCTCCCCTAGCCTTCAGGCTAGGGCACCCCTAGGCTTCAGGCTCGGGCTCCCCTTGGCTAAGGCTAAGGCTCCCCTAGCCTTCAGGCTAGGGCACCCCTAGGCTTCAGGCTCGGGCTCCCCTAGGCTAAGGCTAGGGCTCCCCTAGCCTTCAGGCTAGGGCACCCCTAGGCTTCAGGCTCGGGCTCCCCTAGGCTAAGGCTAGGGCTCCCCTAGCCTTCAGGCTAGGGCACCCCTAGGCTTCAGGCTCGGGCTCCACTAGGCTAAGGCTAGGGCTCCCCTAGCCTTCAGGCTAGGGCACCCCTAGGCTTTAGGCTCGGGCTCCCCTAGGCTAAGGCTAGGGCTCCCCTAGCCTTCATGCTAGGGCACCCCTAGGCTTCAGGCTCGGGCTCCCCTAGGCTAAGGCTAGGGCTCCCCTAGCCTTCAGGCTAGGGCACCCCTAGGCTTCAGGCTCGGGCTCCCCTAGGCTAAGGCTAGGGCTCCCCTAGCCTTCAGGTTAGGGCACCCCTAGGCTTCAGGCTCGGGCTCCCCTAGGCTAAGGCTAGGGCTCCCCTAGCCTTCAGGCTAGGGCACCCCTAGGCTTCAGGCTCGGGCTCCCCTAGGCTAAGGCTAGGGCTCCCCTAGCCTTCAGGCTAGGGCACCCCTAGGCTTCAGGCTCGGGCTCCCCTAGGCTAAGGCTAGGGCTCCCCTAGCCTTCAGGCTAGGGCACCCCTAGGCTTCAGGCTCGGGCTCCCCTAGGCTAAGGCTAGGGCTACCCTAGCCTTCAGGCTAGGGCACCCCTAGGCTTCAGGCTCGGGCTCCCCTAGGCTAAGGCTAGGGCTCCCCTAGCCTTCAGGCTAGGGCACCCCTAGGCTTCAGGCTCGGGCTCCCCTAGGCTAAGGCTAGGGCTCCCCTAGCCTTCAGGCTAGGGCACCCCTAGGCTTCAGGCTCTGGCTCCCCTAGGCTAAGGCTAGGGCTCCCCTAGCCTTCAGGCTAGGGCACCCCTAGGCTTCAGGCTCGGGCTCCCCTAGGCTAAGGCTACGGCTCCCCTAGCCTTCAGGCTAGGGCACCCCTAGGCTTCAGGCTCGGGCTCCCCTAGGCTAAGGCTAGGGCTCCCCTAGCCTTCAGGCTAGGGCACCCCTAGGCTTCAGGCTCGGGCTCCCCTAGGCTAAGGCTAGGGCTCCCCTAGCCTTCAGGCTAGGGCACCCCTAGGCTTCAGGTCGGGCTCCCCTAGGCTAAGGCTAGGGCTCCCCTAGCCTTCAGGCTAGGGCACCCCTAGGCTTCAGGCTCGGGCTCCCCTAGGCTAAGGCTAGGGCTCCCCTAGCCTTCAGGCTAGGGCACCCCTAGGCTTCAGGCTCGGGCTCCCCTAGGCTAAGGCTAGGGCTCCCCTAGCCTTCAGGCTAGGGCACCCCTAGGCTTCAGGCTCGGGCTCCCCTAGGCTAAGGCTAGGGCTCCCCTAGCCTTCAGGCTAGGGCACCCCTAGGCTTCAGGCTCGGGCTCCCCTAGGCTAAGGCTAGGGCTCCCCTAGCCTTCAGGCTAGGGCACCCCTAGGCTTCAGGCTCGGGCTCCCCTAGGCTAAGGCTAGGGCTCCCCTAGCCTTCAGGCTAGGGCACCCCTAGGCTTTAGGCTCCGGCTCCCCTAGGCTAAGGCTAGGGCTCCCCTAGCCTTCAGGCTAGGGCACCCCTAGGCTTTAGGCTCGGGCTCCCCTAGGCTAAGGCTAGGGCTCCCCTAGCCTTCAGGCTCGGGCACCCCTAGGCTTTAGGCTCGGGCTCCCCTAGGCTAAGGCTAGGGCTCCAGTAGCCTTCAGGCTCGGGCACCCCTAGGCTTTAGTCTCGGGCTCCCCTAGGCTAAGGCTAGGGCTCCCCTAGCCTTCAGGCTAGGGCACCCCAAGGCTTTAGGCTCGGGCTCCCCTAGGCTAAGGCTAGGGCTCCCCTAGCTTTCAGGCTAGGGCACCCCTAGGCTTTAGGCTCCCCTAGGCTAAGGCTAGGGCTCCCCTAGCCTTCAGGCTAGGGCACCCCTAGGCTTTAGGCTCCCCTAGGCTAAGGCTAGGGCTCCCCTAGCCTTCAGGCTAGGGCACCCCTAGGCTTTAGGCTTGGGCTCCCCTAGGCTAAGGCTAGGGCTCCCCTAGCCTTCAGGCTAGGGCACCCCTAGGCTTTAGGCTCGGGCTCCCCTAGGCTAAGGCTAGGGCTCCCCTAGCCTTCAGGCTAGGGCACCCCTAGGCTTTAGGCTCGGGCTCCCCTAGGCTAAGGCCAGGGCTCCCCTAGCCTTCAGGCTAGGGCACCCCTAGGCTTTAGGCTCGGGCTCCCCTAGGCTAAGGCCAGGGCTCCCCTAGCCTTCAGGCTAGGGCACCCCTAGGCTTTAGGCTCGGGCTCCCCTAGGCTAAGGCCATGGCTCCCCTAGCCTTCAGGCTAGGGCACCCCTAGGCTTTAGGCTCGGGTTCCCCTAGGCTAAGGCCAGGGCTCCCCTAGCCTTCAGGCTAGGGCACCCCTAGGCTTTAGGCTCGGGCTCCCCTACGCTAATGCCAGGGCTCCCCTAGCCTTCAGGCTAGGGCACCCCTAGGCTTTAGGCTCTGGCTCCCCTAGGCTAAGGCCTGGGCTCCCCTAGCCTTCAGGCTAGGGCACCCCTAGGCTTTAGGCTCGGGCTCCCCTAGGCTAAGGCTAGGGCTCCCCTAGCCTTCAGGCTAGGGGACCCCTAGGCTTTAGGCTCGGGCTCCCCTAGGCTAAGGCTAGGGCTCCCCTAGCCTTCAGCCTAGGGCACCCCTAGGCTTTAGGCTCGGGCTCCCCTAGGCTAAGGCTAGGGCTCCCCTAGCCTTCAGGCTAGGGCACCCCTAGGTTTTAGGCTCAGGCTCCCCTAGGCTAAGGCTAGGGCTCCCCTAGCCTTCAGGCTAGGGCACCCCTAGGCTTTAGGCTCGGGCTCCCCTAGGCTAAGGCTAGGGCTCCCCTAGCCTTCAGGCTCGGGCACCCCTAGGCTTTAGGCTCGGGCTCCCCTAGGCTAAGGCTAGGGCTCCCCTAGCCTTCAGGCTCGGGCACCCCTAGGCTTTAGGCTCGGGCTCACCTAGGCTAAGGCTAGGGCTCCCCTAGCCTTCAGGCTCGGTCACCCCTAGGCTATAGGCTCGGGCTCCCCTAGGCTAAGGCTAGGGCTCCCCTAGCCTTCAGGCTCGGTCACCCCTAGGCTTTAGGCTCGCGCTCCCCTAGGCTAAGGCTAGGGCTCCCCTAGCCTTCAGGCTCGGGCACCCCTAGGCTTTAGGCTCGGGCTCCCCTAGGCTAAGGCTAGGGCTCCCCTAGCCTTCAGGCTCGGGCACCCCTAGGCTTTAGGCTCGGGCTCCCCTAGGCTAAGGCTAGGGCTCCCCAAGCCTTCAGGCTCGGGCTCCCCTAGGCTAAGGCTAGGGCTCCCCTAGCCTTCAGGCTAGGGCACCCCTAGGCTTCAGGCTCGGGCTCCCCTAGGCTAAGGCTAGGGCTCCCCTAGCCTTCAGGCTAGGGCACCCCTAGGCTTCAGGCTCGGGCTCCCCTAGGCTAAGGCTCGGGCTCCCCTAGCCTTCAGGCTAGGGCACCCCTAGGCTTCAGGCTCGGGCTCCCCTAGGCTAAGGCTAGGGCTCCCCTAGCCTTCAGGCTAGGGCACCCCTAGGTTTCAGGCTCGGGCTCCCCTAGGCTAATGCTAGGGCTCCCCTAGCCTTCAGGCTAGGGCACCCCTAGGCTTCAGGCTCGGGCTCCCCTAGGCTAAGGCTAGGGCTCCCCTAGCCTTCAGGCTAGGGCACCCCTAGGCTTCAGGCTCGGGCTCCCCTAGGCTAAGGCTAGGGCTCCCCTAGCCTTCAGGCTAGCGCACCCCTAGGCTTCAGGCTCGGGCTCCCCTAGGCTAAGGCTAGGGCTCCCCTAGCCTTCAGGCTAGGGCACCCCTAGGCTTCAGGCTCGGGCTCCCCTAGGCTAAGGCTAGGGCTCCCCTAGCCTTCAGGCTAGGGCACCCCTAGGCTTCAGGCTCGGGCTCCCCTAGGCTAAGGCTAGGGCTCCCCTAGCCTTCAGGCTAGGGCACCCCTAGGCTTCAGGCTCGGGCTCCCCTAGGCTAAGGCTAGGGCTCCCCTAGCCTTCAGGCTAGGGCACCCCTAGGCTTCAGGCTCGGGCTCCCCTAGGCTAAGGCTAGGGCTCCCCTAGCCTTCAGGCTAGGGCACCCCTAGGCTTCAGGCTCAGGCTCCCCTAGGCTAAGGCTAGGGCTCCCCTAGCCTTCAGCCAAGGGCACCCCTAGGCTTCAGGCTCGGGCTCCCCTAGGCTAAGGCTAGGGCTCCCCTAGCCTTCAGGCTAGGGCACCCCTAGGCTTCAGGCTCGGGCTCCCCTAGGCTAAGGCTAGGGCTCCCCTAGCCTTCAGGCTAGGGCACCCCTAGGCTTCAGGCTCGGGCTCCCCTAGGCTAAGGCTAGGGCTCCCCTAGCCTTCAGGCTAGGGCACCCCTAGGCTTCAGGCTCGGGCTCCCCTAGGGTAAGGCTAGGGCTCCCCTAGCCTTCAGGCTAGGGCACCCCTAGGCTTCAGGCTCGGCTCCCCTAGGCTAAGGCTAGGGCTCCCCTAGCCTTCAGGCTAGGGCACCCCTAGGCTTCAGGCTCGGGCTCCCCTAGGCTAAGGCTAGGGCTCCCCTAGCCTTCAGGCTAGGGCACCCCTAGGCTTCAGGCTCGGGCTCCCCTAGGCTAAGGCTAGGGCTCCCCTAGCCTTCAGGTTAGGGCACCCCTAGGCTTCAGGCTCGGGCTCCCCTAGGCTAAGGCTAGGGCTCCCCTAGCCTTCAGGCTAGGGCACCCCTAGGCTTCAGGCTCGGGCTCCCCTAGGCTAAGGCTAGGGCTCCCCTAGCCTTCAGGCTAGGGCACCCCTAGGCTTAAGGCTCGGGCTCCCCTAGGCTAAGGCTAGGGCTCCCCTAGCCTTCAGGCTAGGGCACCCCTAGGCTTCAGGCTCGGGCTCCCCTAGGCTAAGGCTAGGGCTCCCCTAGCCTTCAGGCTAGGGCACCCCTAGGCTTCAGGCTCGGGCTCCCCTAGGCTAAGGCTAGGGCTCCCCTAGCCTTCAGGCTAGGGCACCCCTAGGCTTCAGGCTCGGGCTCCCCTAGGCTAAGGCTAGGGCTCCCCTAGCCTTCAGGCTAGGGCACCCCTAGGCTTCAGGCTCGGGCTCCCCTAGGCTAAGGCTAGGGCTCCCCTAGCCTTCAGGCTAGGGCAACCCTAGGCTTCAGGCTCGGGCTCCCCTAGGCTAAGGCTAGGGCTCCCCTAGCCTTCAGGCTAGGGCACCCCTAGGCTTCAGGCTCGGGCTCCCCTAGGCTAAGGCTAGGGCTCCCCTAGCCTTCAGGCTAGGGCACCCCTAGGCTTCAGGCTCGGGCTCCCCTAGGCTAAGGCTAGGGCTCCCCTAGCCTTCAGGCTAGGGCACCCCTAGGCTTCAGGCTCGGGCTCCCCTAGGCTAAGGCTAGGGCTCCCCTAGCCTTCAGGCTAGGGCACCCCTAGGCTTCAGGCTCGGGCTCCCCTAGGCTAAGGCTAGGGCTCCCCTAGCCTTCAGGCTAGGGCACCCCTAGGCTTCAGGCTCGTGCTCCCCTAGGCTAAGGCTAGGGCTCCCCTAGCCTTCAGGCTAGGGCACCCCTAGGCTTCAGGCTCGGGCTCCCCTAGGCTAAGGCTAGGGCTCCCCTAGCCTTCAGGATAGGGCACCCCTAGGCTTCAGGCTCGGGCTCCCCTAGGCTAAGGCTAGGGCTCCCCTAGCCTTCAGGCTAGGGCACCCCTAGGCTTCAGGCTCGGGCTCCCCTAGGCTAAGGCTAGGGCTCCCCTAGCCTTCAGGTTAGGGCACCCCTAGGCTTCAGGCTCGGGCTCCCCTAGGCTATGGCTACGGCTCCCCTAGCCTTCAGGCTAGGGCACCCCTAGGCTTTAGGCTCGGGCTCCCCTAGGCTAAGGCTAGGGCTCCCCTAGCCTTCAGGCTAGGGCACCCCTAGGCTTTAGGCTCGGGCTCCCCTAGGCTAAGGCTAGGGCACCCCTAGGCTTTAGGCTCGGGCTCCCCTAGGCTAAGGCTAGGGCTCCCCTAGCCTTCAGGCTAGGGCACCCCTAGGCTTTAGGCTCGGGCTCCCCTAGGCTAAGGCTAGGGCTCCCCTAGCCTTCAGGCTCGGGCACCCCTAGGCTTTAGTCTCGGGCTCCCCTAGGCTAAGGCTAGGGCTCCCCTAGCCTTCAGGCTAGGGCACCCCAAGGCTTTAGGCTCGGGCTCCCCTAGGCTAAGGCTAGGGCTCCCCTAGCTTTCAGGCTAGGGCACCCCTAGGCTTTAGGCTCCCCTAGGCTAAGGCTAGGGCTCCCCTAGCCTTCAGGCTAGGGCACCCCTAGGCTTTAGGCTCCCCTAGGCTAAGGCTAGGGCTCCCCTAGCCTTCAGGCTAGGGCACCCCTAGGCTTTAGGCTTGGGCTCCCCTAGGCTAAGGCTAGGGCTCCCCTAGCCTTCAGGCTAGGGCACCCCTAGGCTTTAGGCTCGGGCTCCCCTAGGCTAAGGCTAGGGCTCCCCTAGCCTTCAGGCTAGGGCACCCCTAGGCTTTAGGCTCGGGCTCCCCTAGGCTAAGGCCAGGGCTCCCCTAGCCTTCAGGCTAGGGCACCCCTAGGCTTTAGGCTCGGGCTCCCCTAGGCTAAGGCCAGGGCTCCCCTAGCCTTCAGGCTAGGGCACCCCTAGGCTTTAGGCTCGGGCTCCCCTAGGCTAAGGCCATGGCTCCCCTAGCCTTCAGGCTAGGGCACCCCTAGGCTTTAGGCTCGGGTTCCCCTAGGCTAAGGCCAGGGCTCCCCTAGCCTTCAGGCTAGGGCACCCCTAGGCTTTAGGCTCGGGCTCCCCTACGCTAATGCCAGGGCTCCCCTAGCCTTCAGGCTAGGGCACCCCTAGGCTTTAGGCTCTGGCTCCCCTAGGCTAAGGCCTGGGCTCCCCTAGCCTTCAGGCTAGGGCACCCCTAGGCTTTAGGCTCGGGCTCCCCTAGGCTAAGGCTAGGGCTCCCCTAGCCTTCAGGCTAGGGGACCCCTAGGCTTTAGGCTCGGGCTCCCCTAGGCTAAGGCTAGGGCTCCCCTAGCCTTCAGCCTAGGGCACCCCTAGGCTTTAGGCTCGGGCTCCCCTAGGCTAAGGCTAGGGCTCCCCTAGCCTTCAGGCTAGGGCACCCCTAGGTTTTAGGCTCAGGCTCCCCTAGGCTAAGGCTAGGGCTCCCCTAGCCTTCAGGCTAGGGCACCCCTAGGCTTTAGGCTCGGGCTCCCCTAGGCTAAGGCTAGGGCTCCCCTAGCCTTCAGGCTCGGGCACCCCTAGGCTTTAGGCTCGGGCTCCCCTAGGCTAAGGCTAGGGCTCCCCTAGCCTTCAGGCTCGGGCACCCCTAGGCTTTAGGCTCGGGCTCACCTAGGCTAAGGCTAGGGCTCCCCTAGCCTTCAGGCTCGGTCACCCCTAGGCTATAGGCTCGGGCTCCCCTAGGCTAAGGCTAGGGCTCCCCTAGCCTTCAGGCTCGGTCACCCCTAGGCTTTAGGCTCGCGCTCCCCTAGGCTAAGGCTAGGGCTCCCCTAGCCTTCAGGCTCGGGCACCCCTAGGCTTTAGGCTCGGGCTCCCCTAGGCTAAGGCTAGGGCTCCCCTAGCCTTCAGGCTCGGGCACCCCTAGGCTTTAGGCTCGGGCTCCCCTAGGCTAAGGCTAGGGCTCCCCAAGCCTTCAGGCTCGGGCTCCCCTAGGCTAAGGCTAGGGCTCCCCTAGCCTTCAGGCTAGGGCACCCCTAGGCTTCAGGCTCGGGCTCCCCTAGGCTAAGGCTAGGGCTCCCCTAGCCTTCAGGCTAGGGCACCCCTAGGCTTCAGGCTCGGGCTCCCCTAGGCTAAGGCTCGGGCTCCCCTAGCCTTCAGGCTAGGGCACCCCTAGGCTTCAGGCTCGGGCTCCCCTAGGCTAAGGCTAGGGCTCCCCTAGCCTTCAGGCTAGGGCACCCCTAGGTTTCAGGCTCGGGCTCCCCTAGGCTAATGCTAGGGCTCCCCTAGCCTTCAGGCTAGGGCACCCCTAGGCTTCAGGCTCGGGCTCCCCTAGGCTAAGGCTAGGGCTCCCCTAGCCTTCAGGCTAGGGCACCCCTAGGCTTCAGGCTCGGGCTCCCCTAGGCTAAGGCTAGGGCTCCCCTAGCCTTCAGGCTAGCGCACCCCTAGGCTTCAGGCTCGGGCTCCCCTAGGCTAAGGCTAGGGCTCCCCTAGCCTTCAGGCTAGGGCACCCCTAGGCTTCAGGCTCGGGCTCCCCTAGGCTAAGGCTAGGGCTCCCCTAGCCTTCAGGCTAGGGCACCCCTAGGCTTCAGGCTCGGGCTCCCCTAGGCTAAGGCTAGGGCTCCCCTAGCCTTCAGGCTAGGGCACCCCTAGGCTTCAGGCTCGGGCTCCCCTAGGCTAAGGCTAGGGCTCCCCTAGCCTTCAGGCTAGGGCACCCCTAGGCTTCAGGCTCGGGCTCCCCTAGGCTAAGGCTAGGGCTCCCCTAGCCTTCAGGCTAGGGCACCCCTAGGCTTCAGGCTCAGGCTCCCCTAGGCTAAGGCTAGGGCTCCCCTAGCCTTCAGCCAAGGGCACCCCTAGGCTTCAGGCTCGGGCTCCCCTAGGCTAAGGCTAGGGCTCCCCTAGCCTTCAGGCTAGGGCACCCCTAGGCTTCAGGCTCGGGCTCCCCTAGGCTAAGGCTAGGGCTCCCCTAGCCTTCAGGCTAGGGCACCCCTAGGCTTCAGGCTCGGGCTCCCCTAGGCTAAGGCTAGGGCTCCCCTAGCCTTCAGGCTAGGGCACCCCTAGGCTTCAGGCTCGGGCTCCCCTAGGGTAAGGCTAGGGCTCCCCTAGCCTTCAGGCTAGGGCACCCCTAGGCTTCAGGCTCGGCTCCCCTAGGCTAAGGCTAGGGCTCCCCTAGCCTTCAGGCTAGGGCACCCCTAGGCTTCAGGCTCGGGCTCCCCTAGGCTAAGGCTAGGGCTCCCCTAGCCTTCAGGCTAGGGCACCCCTAGGCTTCAGGCTCGGGCTCCCCTAGGCTAAGGCTAGGGCTCCCCTAGCCTTCAGGTTAGGGCACCCCTAGGCTTCAGGCTCGGGCTCCCCTAGGCTAAGGCTAGGGCTCCCCTAGCCTTCAGGCTAGGGCACCCCTAGGCTTCAGGCTCGGGCTCCCCTAGGCTAAGGCTAGGGCTCCCCTAGCCTTCAGGCTAGGGCACCCCTAGGCTTAAGGCTCGGGCTCCCCTAGGCTAAGGCTAGGGCTCCCCTAGCCTTCAGGCTAGGGCACCCCTAGGCTTCAGGCTCGGGCTCCCCTAGGCTAAGGCTAGGGCTCCCCTAGCCTTCAGGCTAGGGCACCCCTAGGCTTCAGGCTCGGGCTCCCCTAGGCTAAGGCTAGGGCTCCCCTAGCCTTCAGGCTAGGGCACCCCTAGGCTTCAGGCTCGGGCTCCCCTAGGCTAAGGCTAGGGCTCCCCTAGCCTTCAGGCTAGGGCACCCCTAGGCTTCAGGCTCGGGCTCCCCTAGGCTAAGGCTAGGGCTCCCCTAGCCTTCAGGCTAGGGCAACCCTAGGCTTCAGGCTCGGGCTCCCCTAGGCTAAGGCTAGGGCTCCCCTAGCCTTCAGGCTAGGGCACCCCTAGGCTTCAGGCTCGGGCTCCCCTAGGCTAAGGCTAGGGCTCCCCTAGCCTTCAGGCTAGGGCACCCCTAGGCTTCAGGCTCGGGCTCCCCTAGGCTAAGGCTAGGGCTCCCCTAGCCTTCAGGCTAGGGCACCCCTAGGCTTCAGGCTCGGGCTCCCCTAGGCTAAGGCTAGGGCTCCCCTAGCCTTCAGGCTAGGGCACCCCTAGGCTTCAGGCTCGTGCTCCCCTAGGCTAAGGCTAGGGCTCCCCTAGCCTTCAGGCTAGGGCACCCCTAGGCTTCAGGCTCGGGCTCCCCTAGGCTAAGGCTAGGGCTCCCCTAGCCTTCAGGATAGGGCACCCCTAGGCTTCAGGCTCGGGCTCCCCTAGGCTAAGGCTAGGGCTCCCCTAGCCTTCAGGCTAGGGCACCCCTAGGCTTCAGGCTCGGGCTCCCCTAGGCTAAGGCTAGGGCTCCCCTAGCCTTCAGGTTAGGGCACCCCTAGGCTTCAGGCTCGGGCTCCCCTAGGCTATGGCTAGGGCTCCCCTAGCCTTCAGGCTAGGGCACCCCTAGGCTTTAGGCTCGGGCTCCCCTAGGCTAAGGCTAGGGCTCCCCTAGCCTTCAGGCTAGGGCACCCCTAGGCTTTAGGCTCGGGCTCCCCTAGGCTAAGGCTAGGGCACCCCTAGGCTTTAGGCTCGGGCTCCCCTAGGCTAAGGCTAGGGCTCCCCTAGCCTTCAGGCTAGGGCACCCCTAGGCTTTAGGCTCGGGCTCCCCTAGGCTAAGGCTAGGGCTCCCCTAGCCTTCAGGCTCGGGCACCCCTAGGCTTTAGTCTCGGGCTCCCCTAGGCTAAGGCTAGGGCTCCCCTAGCCTTCAGGCTAGGGCACCCCAAGGCTTTAGGCTCGGGCTCCCCTAGGCTAAGGCTAGGGCTCCCCTAGCTTTCAGGCTAGGGCACCCCTAGGCTTTAGGCTCCCCTAGGCTAAGGCTAGGGCTCCCCTAGCCTTCAGGCTAGGGCACCCCTAGGCTTTAGGCTCCCCTAGGCTAAGGCTAGGGCTCCCCTAGCCTTCAGGCTAGGGCACCCCTAGGCTTTAGGCTCGGGCTCCCCTAGGCTAAGGCTAGGGCTCCCTAGCCTTCAGGCTAGGGCACCCCTAGGCTTTAGGCTCGGGCTCCCCTAGGCTAAGGCTAGGGCTCCCCTAGCCTTCAGGCTAGGGCACCCCTAGGCTTTAGGCTCGGGCTCCCCTAGGCTAAGGCTAGGGCTCCCCTAGCCTTCAGGCTAGGGCACCCCTAGGCTTTAGGCTCGGGCTCCCCTAGGCTAAGGCTAGGGCTCCCCTAGCCTTCAGGCTAGGGCACCCCTAGGCTTTAGGCTCGGGCTCCCCTAGGCTAAGGCTAGGGCTCCCCTAGCCTTCAGGCTAGGGCACCCCTAGGCTTTAGGCTCGGGCTCCCCTAGGCTAAGGCTAGGGCTCCCCTAGCCTTCAGGCTAGGGCACCCCTAGGCTTTAGGCTCGGGCTCCCCTAGGCTAAGGCTAGGGCTCCCCTAGCCTTCAGACTAGGGCACCCCTAGGCTTTAGGCTCCCCTAGGCTAAGTCTAGGGCTCCCCTAGCCTTCAGGCTAGGGCACCCCTAGGCTTTAGGCTCCCCTAGGCTAAGGCTAGGGCTCCCCTAGCCTTCAGCCTAGGGCACCCCTAGGCTTTAGGCTCGGGCTCCCCTAGGCTAAGGCTAGGGCTCCCCTAGCCTTCAGGCTAGGGCACCCCTAGGCTTTAGGCTCGGGCTCCCCTAGGCTAAGGCTAGGGCTCCCCTAGCCTTCAGGCTAGGGCACCCCTAGGCTTTAGGCTCCCCTAGGCTAAGGCTAGGGCTCCCCTAGCCTTCAGACTAGGGCACCCCTAGGCTTTAGGCTCCCCTAGGCTAAGGCTAGGGCTCCCCTAGCCTTCAGGCTAGGGCACCCCTAGGCTTTAGGCTACCCTAGGCTAAGGCTAGGGCTCCCCTAGCCTTCAGGCTAGGGCACCCCTAGGCTTTAGGCTCCCCTAGGCTAAGTCTAGGGCTCCCCTAGCCTTCAGGCTAGGGCACCCCTAGGCTTCAGCCTCGGGCTCCCCTAGGCTGAGGCTAGGGCTCCCCTAGCCTTCAGGCTAGGGTACCCCTAGGCTTCAGGCTCGGGCTCCCCTAGGCTAAGGCTAGGGCTCCCCTAGCCTTCAGGCTAGGGCACCCCTAGGCTTCAGGCTCGGGCTCCCCTAGGCTAAGGCTAGGGCTCCCCTAGCCTTCAGACTAGGGCACCCCTAGGCTTCAGGCTCGGGCTCCCCTAGGCTAAGGCTAGGGCTCCCCTAGCCTTCAGGCTAGGGCACCCCTAGGCTTCAGGCTCGGGCTCCCCTAGGCTAAGGCTAGGGCTCCCCTAGCCTTCAGGCTAGGGCACCCCTAGGCTTCAGGCTCGGGCTCCCCTAGGCTAAGGCTAGGGCTCCCCTAGCCTTCAGGCTAGGGCACCCCTAGGCTTCAGGCTCGGGCTCCCCTAGGCTAAGGCTAGGCCTACCCTAGCCTTCAGGCTAGGGCACCCCTAGGCTTCAGGCTCGGGCTCCCCTAGGCTAAGGCTAGGGCTCCCCTAGCCTTCAGGCTAGGTCACCCCTAGGCTTCAGGCTCGGGCTCCCCTAGGCTAAGGCTAGGGCTCCCCTAGCCTTCAGGCTAGGGCACCCCTAGGCTTCAGGCTCGGGCTCCCCTAGGCTAAGGCTAGGGCTCCCCTAGCCTTCAGGCTAGGGCACCCCTAGGCTTCAGGCTCGGGCTCCCCTAGGCTAAGGCTAGGGCTCCCCTAGCCTTCAGGCTAGGGCACCCCTAGGCTTCAGGCTCGGGCTCCCCTAGGCTAAGGCTAGGGCTCCCCTAGCCTTCAGGCTAGGGCACCCCTAGGCTTCAGGCTCGGGCTCCCCTAGGCTAAGGCTAGGGCTCCCCTAGCCTTCAGGCTAGGGCACCCCTAGGCTTCAGGCTCGGGCTCCCCTAGGCTAAGGCTAGGGCTCCCCTAGCCTTCAGGCTAGGGCACCCCTAGGCTTCAGGCTCGGGCTCCCCTAGGCTAAGGCTAGGGCTCCCCTAGCCTTCAGGCTAGGGCACCCCTAGGCTTCAGGCTCGGGCTCCCCTAGGCTAAGGCTAGGGCTCCCCTAGCCTTCAGGCTAGGGCACCCCTAGGCTTCAGGCTCGGGCTCCCCTAGGCTAAGGCTAGGGCTCCCCTAGCCTTCAGGCTAGGGCACCCCTAGGCTTCAGGCTCGGGCTCCCCTAGGCTAAGGCTAGGGCTCCCCTAGCCTTCAGGCTAAGGCACCCCTAGGCTTCAGGCTCGGGCTCCCCTAGGCTAAGGCTAGGGCTCCCCTAGCCTTCAGGCTAGGGCACCCCTAGGCTTCAGGCTCGGGCTCCCCTAGGCTAAGGCTAGGGCTCCCCTAGCCTTCAGGCTAGGGCACCCCTAGGCTTCAGGCTCGGGCTCCCCTAGGCTAAGGCTAGGGCTCCCCTAGCCTTCAGGCTAGGGCACCCCTAGGCTTCAGGCTCGGGCTCCCCTAGGCTAAGGCTAGGGCTCCCCTAGCCTTCAGGCTAGGGCACCCCTAGGCTTCAGTCTCGGGCTCCCCTAGGCTAAGGCTAGGGCTCCCCTAGCCTTCAGGCTAGGGCACCCCTAGGCTTTAGGCTCGGGCTCCCCTAGGCTAAGGCTAGGGCTCCCCTAGCCTTCAGGCTAGGGCACCCCTAGGCTTTAGGCTCGGGCTCCACTAGGCTAAGGCTAGGGCTCCCCTAGCCTTCAGGCTAGGGCACCCCTAGGCTTTAGGCTCGGGCTCCCCTAGGCTAAGGCTAGGGCTCCCCTAGCCTTCAGGCTAGGGCACCCCTAGGCTTTAGGCTCGGGCTCCCCTAGGCTAAGGCTAGGGCTCCCCTAGCCTTCAGGCTAGGGCACCCCTAGGCTTTAGGCTCGGGCTCCCCTGGCTAAGGCTAGGGCTCCCCTAGCCTTCAGGCTAGGGCACCCCTAGGCTTTAGGCTCGGGCTCCCCTAGGCTAAGGCTAGGGCTCCCCTAGCCTTCAGGCTAGGGCACCCTTAGGCTTTAGGCTCGGGCTCCCCTAGGCTAAGGCTAGGGCTCCCCTAGCCTTCAGGCTAGGGCACCCCTAGGCTTTAGGCTCGGGCTCCCCTAGGCTAAGGCTAGGGCTCCCCTAGCCTTCAAGCTAGGGCACCCCTAGGCTTTAGGCTCGGGCTCCCCTAGGCTAAGGCTAGGGCTCCCCTAGCCTTCAGGCTAGGGCACCCCTAGGCTTTAGGCTCGGGCTCCCCTAGGCTAAGGCTAGGGCTCCCCTAGCCTTCAGGCTAGGGCACCCCTAGGCTTTAGGCTCGGGCTCCCCTAGGCTAAGGCTAGGGCTCCCCTAGCCTTCAGGCTAGGGCCACCCTAGGCTTTAGGCTCGGGCTCCCCTAGGCTAAGGCTAGGGCTCCCCTAGCCTTCAGGCTAGGGCACCCCTAGGCTTTAGGCTCGGGCTCCCCTAGGCTAAGGCTAAGGCTCCCCTAGCCTTCAGGCTAGGGCACCCCTAGGCTTTAGGCTCCCCTAGGCTAAGGCTAGGGCTCCCCTAGCCTTCAGGCTAGGGCACCCCTAGGCTTTAGGCTCCCCTAGGCTAAGGCTAGGGCTCCCCTAGCCTTCAGGCTAGGGCACCCCTAGGCTTTAGGCTCCCCTAGGCTAAGGCTAGGGCTCCCCTAGCCTTCAGGCTAGGGCACCCCTAGGCTTTAGGCTCGGGCTCCCCTAGGCTAAGGCTAGGGCTCCCCTAGCCTTCAGGCTAGGGCACCCCTAGGCTTTAGGCTCGGGCTCCCCTAGGCTAAGGCTAGGGCTCCCCTAGCCTTCAGGCTAGGGCACCCCTAGGCTTTAGGCTCGGGCTCCCCTAGGCTAAGGCTAGGGCTCCCCTAGCCTTCAGGCTAGGGCACCCCTAGGCTTTAGGCTCGGGCTCCCCTAGGCTAAGGCTAGGGCTCCCCTAGCCTTCAGGCTAGGGCACCCCTAGGCTTTAGGCTCGGGCTCCCCTAGGCTAAGGCTAAGGCTCCCCTAGCCTTCAGGCTAGGGCACCCCTAGGCTTTAGGCTCGGGCTCCCCTAGGCTAAGGCTAGGGCTCCCCTAGCCTTCAGGCTAGGGCACCCCTAGGCTTTAGGCTCGGGCTCCCCTAGGCTAAGGCTAGGGCTCCCCTAGCCTTCAGGCTAGGGCACCCCTAGGCTTTAGGCTCCCCTAGGCTAAGGCTAGGGCTCCCCTAGCCTTCAGGCTAGGGCACCCCTAGGCTTTAGGCTCCCCTAGGCTAAGGCTAGGGCTCCCCTAGCCTTCAGGCTAGGGCACCCCTAGGCTTTAGGCTCGGGCTCCCCTAGGCTAAGGCTAGGGCTCCCCTAGCCTTCAGGCTAGGGCACCCCTAGGCTTTAAGCTCGGGCTCCCCTAGGCTAAGGCTAGGGCTCCCCTAGCCTTCAGGCTAGGGCACCCCTAGGCTTTAGGCTCGGGCTCCCCTAGGCTAAGGCTAGGGCTCCCCTAGCCTTCAGGCTAGGGCACCCCTAGGCTTTAGGCTCGGGCTCCCCTAGGCTAAGGCTAGGGCTCCCCTAGACTTCAGGCTAGGGCACCCCTAGGCTTTAGGCTCGGGCTCCCCTAGGCTAAGGCTAGGGCTCCCCTAGCCTTCAGGCTAGGGCACCCCTAGGCTTTAGGCTCGGGCTCCCCTAGGCTAAGGCTAGGGCTCCCCTAGCCTTCAGGCTAGGGCACCCCTAGGCTTTAGGCTCGGGCTCCCCTAGGCTAAGGCTAGGGCTCCCCTAGCCTTCAGGCTAGGGCACCCCTAGGCTTTAGGCTCGGGCTCCCCTAGGCTAAGGCTAGGGCTCCCCTAGCCTTCAGGCTAGGGCACCCCTAGGCTTTAGGCTCCCCTAGGCTAAGGCTAGGGCTCCCCTAGCCTTCAGGCTAGGGCACCCCTAGGCTTTAGGCTCCCCTAGGCTAAGGCTAGGGCTCCCCTAGCCTTCAGGCTAGGGCACCCCTAGGCTTTAGGCTCCCCTAGGCTAAGGCTAGGGCTCCCCTAGCCTTCAGGCTAGGGCACCCCTAGGCTTTAGGCTCAGGCTCCCCTAGGCTAAGGCTAGGGCTCCCCTAGCCTTCAGGCTAGGGCACCCCTAGGCTTTAGGCTCGGGCTCCCCTAGGCTAAGGCTAGGGCTCCCCTAGCCTTCAGGCTAGGGCACCCCTAGGCTTTAGGCACCCCTTGGCTAAGGCTAGGGCTCCCCTAGCCCTCAGGCTAGGGCACCCCTAGGCTTTAGGCTCGGGCTCCCCTAGGCTAAGGCTAGGGCTCCCCTAGCCTTCAGGCTAGGGCACCCCTAGGCTTTAGGCTCCCCTAGGCTAAGGCTAGGGCTCCCCTAGCCTTCAGGCTAGGGCACCCCTAGGCTTTAGGCTCGGGCTCCCCTAGGCTAAGGCTAGGGCTCCCCTAGCCTTCAGGCTAGGGCACCCCTAGGCTTTAGGCTCCCCTAGGCTAAGGCTAGGGCTCCCCTAGCCTTCAGGCTAGGGCACCCCTAGGCTTTAGGCTCGGGCTCCCCTAGGCTAAGGCTAGGGCTCCCCTAGCCTTCAGGCTAGGGCACCCCTAGGCTTTAGGCTCAGGCTCCCCTAGGCTAAGGCTAGGGCTCCCCTAGCCTTCAGGCTAGGGCACCCCTAGGCTTTAGGCTCGGGCTCCCCTAGGCTAAGGCTAGGGCTCCCCTAGCCTTCAGGCTCGGGCACCCCTAGGCTTTAGGCTCGGGCTCCCCTAGGCTAAGGCTAGGGCTCCCCTAGCCTTCAGGCTCGGGCACCCCTAGGCTTTAGGCTCGGGCTCACCTAGGCTAAGGCTAGGGCTCCCCTAGCCTTCAGGCTCGGTCACCCCTAGGCTATAGGCTCGGGCTCCCCTAGGCTAAGGCTAGGGCTCCCCTAGCCTTCAGGCTCGGTCACCCCTAGGCTTTAGGCTCGGGCTCCCCTAGGCTAAGGCTAGGGCTCCCCTAGCCTTCAGGCTCGGGCACCCCTAGGCTTTAGGCTCAGGCTCCCCTAGGCTAAGGCTAGGGCTCCCCTAGCCTTCAGGCTCGGGCACCCCTAGGCTTTAGGCTCGGGCTCCCCTAGGCTAAGGCTAGGGCTCCCCAAGCCTTCAGGCTCGGGCTCCCCTAGGCTAAGGCTAGGGCTCCCCTAGCCTTCAGGCTAGGGCACCCCTAGGCTTCAGGCTCGGGCTCCCCTAGGCTAAGGCTAGGGCTCCCCTAGCCTTCAGGCTAGGGCACCCCTAGGCTTCAGGCTCGGGCTCCCCTAGGCTAAGGCTAGGGCTCCCCTAGCCTTCAGGCTAGGGCACCCCTAGGCTTCAGGCTCGGGCTCCCCTAGGCTAAGGCTAGGGCTCCCCTAGCCTTCAGGCTAGGGCACCCCTAGGTTTCAGGCTCGGGCTCCCCTAGGCTAATGCTAGGGCTCCCCTAGCCTTCAGGCTAGGGCACCCCTAGGCTTCAGGCTCGGGCTCCCCTAGGCTAAGGCTAGGGCTCCCCTAGCCTTCAGGCTAGGGCACCCCTAGGCTTCAGGCTCGGGCTCCCCTAGGCTAAGGCTAGGGCTCCCCTAGCCTTCAGGCTAGGGCACCCCTAGGCTTCAGGCTCGGGCTCCCCTAGGCTAAGGCTAGGGCTCCCCTAGCCTTCAGGCTAGGGCACCCCTAGGCTTCAGGCTCGGGCTCCCCTAGGCTAAGGCTAGGGCTCCCCTAGCCTTCAGGCTAGGGCACCCCTAGGCTTCAGGCTCGGGCTCCCCTAGGCTAAGGCTAGGGCTCCCCTAGCCTTCAGGCTAGGGCACCCCTAGGCTTCAGGCTCGGGCTCCCCTAGGCTAAGGCTAGGGCTCCCCTAGCCTTCAGGCTAGGGCACCCCTAGGCTTCAGGCTCGGGCTCCCCTAGGCTAAGGCTAGGGCTCCCCTAGCCTTCAGGCTAGGGCACCCCTAGGCTTCAGGCTCGGGCTCCCCTAGGCTAAGGCTAGGGCTCCCCTAGCCTTCAGGCTAGGGCACCCCTAGGCTTCAGGCTCGGGCTCCCCTAGGCTAAGGCTAGGGCTCCCCTAGCCTTCAGGCTAGGGCACCCCTAGGCTTCAGGCTCGGGCTCCCCTAGGCTAAGGCTAGGGCTCCCCTAGCCTTCAGGCTAGGGCACCCCTAGGCTTCAGGCTCGGGCTCCCCTAGGCTAAGGCTAGGGCTCCCCTAGCCTTCAGGCTAGGGCACCCCTAGGCTTCAGGCTCGGGCTCCCCTAGGCTAAGGCTAGGGCTCCCCTAGCCTTCAGGCTAGGGCACCCCTAGGCTTCAGGCTCGGGCTCCCCTAGGCTAAGGCTAGGGCTCCCCTAGCCTTCAGGCTAGGGCACCCCTAGGCTTTAGGCTCCCCTAGGCTAAGGCTAGGGCTCCCCTAGCCTTCAGGCTAGGGCACCCCTAGGCTTCAGGCTCGGGCTCCCCTAGGCTAAGGCTAGGGCTCCCCTAGCCTTCAGGCTAGGGCACCCCTAGGCTTCAGTCTCGGGCTCCCCTAGGCTAAGGCTAGGGCTCCCCTAGCCTTCAGGCTAGGGCACCCCTAGGCTTTAGGCTCCCCTAGGCTAAGGCTAGGGCTCCCCTAGCCTTCAGGCTAGGGCACCCCTAGGCTTTAGGCTCGGGCTCCCCTAGGCTAAGGCTAGGGCTCCCCTAGCCTTCAGGCTAGGGCACCCCTAGGCTTTAGGCACCCCTTGGCTAAGGCTAGGGCTCCCCTAGCCCTCAGGCTAGGGCACCCCTAGGCTTTAGGCTCGGGCTCCCCTAGGCTAAGGCTAGGGCTCCCCTAGCCTTCAGGCTAGGGCACCCCTAGGCTTTAGGCTCCCCTAGGCTAAGGCTAGGGCTCCCCTAGCCTTCAGGCTAGGGCACCCCTAGGCTTTAGGCTCGGGCTCCCCTAGGCTAAGCCTAGGGCTCCCTTAGCCTTCAGGCTAGGGCACCCCTAGGCTATAGGCTCCCCTAGGCTAAGGCTAGGGCTCCCCTAGCCTTCAGGCTAGGGCACCCCTAGGCTTTAGGCTCGGGCTCCCCTAGGCTAAGGCTAGGGCTCCCCTAGCCTTCAGGCTAGGGCACCCCTAGGCTTTAGGCTCAGGCTCCCCTAGGCTAAGGCTAGGGCTCCCCTAGCCTTCAGGCTAGGGCACCCCTAGGCTTTAGGCTCGGGCTCCCCTAGGCTAAGGCTAGGGCTCCCCTAGCCTTCAGGCTCGGGCACCCCTAGGCTTTAGGCTCGGGCTCCCCTAGGCTAAGGCTAGGGCTCCCCTAGCCTTCAGGCTCGGGCACCCCTAGGCTGTAGGCTCGGGCTCACCTAGGCTAAGGCTAGGGCTCCCCTAGCCTTCAGGCTCGGTCACCCCTAGGCTATAGGCTCGGGCTCCCCTAGGCTAAGGCTAGGGCTCCCCTAGCCTTCAGGCTCGGTCACCCCTAGGCTTTAGGCTCGGGCTCCCCTAGGCTAAGGCTAGGGCTCCCCTAGCCTTCAGGCTCGGGCACCCCTAGGCTTTAGGCTCGGGCTCCCCTAGGCTAAGGCTAGGGCTCCCCTAGCCTTCAGGCTCGGGCACCCCTAGGCTTTAGGCTCGGGCTCCCCTAGGCTAAGGCTAGGGCTCCCCAAGCCTTCAGGCTCGGGCTCCCCTAGGCTAAGGCTAGGGCTCCCCTAGCCTTCAGGCTAGGGCACCCCTAGGCTTCAGGCTCGGGCTCCCCTAGGCTAAGGCTAGGGCTCCCCTAGCCTTCAGGCTAGGGCACCCCTAGGCTTCAGGCTCGGGCTCCCCTAGGCTAAGGCTAGGGCTCCCCTAGCCTTCAGGCTAGGGCACCCCTAGGCTTCAGGCTCGGGCTCCCCTAGGCTAAGGCTAGGGCTCCCCTATCCTTCAGGCTAGGGCACCCCTAGGCTTCAGGCTCGGGCTCCCCTAGGCTAAGGCTAGGGCTCCCCTAGCCTTCAGGCTAGGGCACCCCTAGGCTTCAGGCTCGGGCTCCCCTAGGCTAAGGCTAGGGCTCCCCTAGCCTTCAGGCTAGGGCACCCCTAGGCTTCAGGCTCGGGCTCCCCTAGGCTAAGGCTAGGGCTCCCCTAGCCTTCAGGCTAGGGCACCCCTAGGCTTCAGGCTCGGGCTCCCCTAGGCTAAGGCTAGGGCTCCCCTAGCCTTCAGGCTAGGGCACCCCTAGGCTTCAGGCTCGGGCTCCCCTAGGCTAAGGCTAGGGCTCCCCTAGCCTTCAGGCTAGGGCACCCCTAGGCTTCAGGCTCGGGCTCCCCTAGGCTAAGGCTAGGGCTCCCCTAGCCTTCAGGCTAGGGCACCCCTAGGCTTCAGGCTCGGGCTCCCCTAGGCTAAGGCTAGGGCTCCCCTAGCCTTCAGGCTAGGGCACCCCTAGGCTTCAGGCTCGGGCTCCCCTAGGCTAAGGCTAGGGCTCCCCTAGCCTTCAGGCTAGGGCACCCCTAGGCTTCAGGCTCGGGCTCCCCTAGGCTAAGGCTAGGGCTCCCCTAGCCTTCAGGCTAGGGAACCCCTAGGCTTCAGGCTCGGGCTCCCCTAGGCTAAGGCTAGGGCTCCCCTAGCCTTCAGGCTAGGGCACCCCTAGGCTTTAGGCTCGGGCTCCCCTAGGCTAAGGCTAGGGCTCCCCTAGCCTTCAGGCTAGGGCACCCCTAGGCTTTAGGCTCCCCTAGGCTAAGGCTAGGGCTCCCCTAGCCTTCAGGCTAGGGCACCCCTAGGCTTCAGGCTCGGGCTCCCCTAGGCTAAGGCTAGGGCTCCCCTAGCCTTCAGGCTAGGGCACCCCTAGGCTTTAGGCTCGGGCTCCCCTAGGCTAAGGCTAGGGCTCCCCTAGCCTTCAGGCTAGGGCACCCCTAGGCTTTAGGCTCGGGCTCCACTAGGCTAAGGCTAGGGCTCCCCTAGCCTTCAGGCTAGGGCACCCCTAGGCTTTAGGCTCGGGCTCCCCTAGGCTAAGGCTAGGGCTCCCCTAGCCTTCAGGCTAGGGCACCCCTAGGCTTTAGGCTCGGGCTCCCCTAGGCTAAGGCTAGGGCTCCCCTAGCCTTCAGGCTAGGGCAACCCTAGGCTTTAGGCTCGGGCTCCCCTGGCTAAGGCTAGGGCTCCCCTAGCCTTCAGGCTAGGGCACCCCTAGGCTTTAGGCTCGGGCTCCCCTAGGCTAAGGCTAGGGCTCCCCTAGCCTTCAGGCTAGGGCACCCTTAGGCTTTAGGCTCGGGCTCCCCTAGGCTAAGGCTAGGGCTCCCCTAGCCTTCAGGCTAGGGCACCCCTAGGCTTTAGGCTCGGGCTCCCCTAGGCTAAGGCTAGGGCTCCCCTAGCCTTCAAGCTAGGGCACCCCTAGGCTTTAGGCTCGGGCTCCCCTAGGCTAAGGCTAGGGCTCCCCTAGCCTTCAGGCTAGGGCACCCAAAGGCTTTAGGCTCGGGCTCCCCTAGGCTAAGGCTAGGGCTCCCCTAGCCTTCAGGCTAGGGCACCCCTAGGCTTTAGGCTCGGGCTCCCCTAGGCTAAGGCTAGGGCTCCCCTAGCCTTCAGGCTAGGGCACCCCTAGGCTTTAGGCTCGGGCTCCCCTAGGCTAAGGCTAAGGCTCCCCTAGCCTTCAGGCTAGGGCACCCCTAGGCTTTAGGCTCCCCTAGGCTAAGGCTAGGGCTCCCCTAGCCTTCAGGCTAGGGCACCCCTAGGCTTTAGGCTCCCCTAGGCTAAGGCTAGGGCTCCCCTAGCCTTCAGGCTAGGGCACCCCTAGGCTTTAGGCTCCCCTAGGCTAAGGCTAGGGCTCCCCTAGCCTTCAGGCTAGGGCACCCCTAGGCTTTAGGCTCGGGCTCCCCTAGGCTAAGGCTAGGGCTCCCCTAGCCTTCAGGCTAGGGCACCCCTAGGCTTTAGGCTCGGGCTCCCCTAGGCTAAGGCTAGGGCTCCCCTAGCCTTCAGGCTAGGGCACCCCTAGGCTTTAGGCTCGGGCTCCCCTAGGCTAAGGCTAGGGCTCCCCTAGCCTTCAGGCTAGGGCACCCCTAGGCTTTAGGCTCGGGCTCCCCTAGGCTAAGGCTAGGGCTCCCCTAGCCTTCAGGCTAGGGCACCCCTAGGCTTTAGGCTCGGGCTCCCCTAGGCTAAGGCTAAGGCTCCCCTAGCCTTCAGGCTAGGGCACCCCTAGGCTTTAGGCTCGGGCTCCCCTAGGCTAAGGCTAGGGCTCCCCTAGCCTTCAGGCTAGGGCACCCCTAGGCTTTAGGCTCGGGCTCCCCTAAGCTAAGGCTAGGGCTCCCCTAGCCTTCAGGCTAGGGCACCCCTAGGCTTTAGGCTCCCCTAGGCTAAGGCTAGGGCTCCCCTAGCCTTCAGGCTAGGGCACCCCTAGGCTTTAGGCTCCCCTAGGCTAAGGCTAGGGCTCCCCTAGCCTTCAGGCTAGGGCACCCCTAGGCTTTAGGCTCGGGCTCCCCTAGGCTAAGGCTAGGGCTCCCCTAGCCTTCAGGCTAGGGCACCCCTAGGCTTTAAGCTCGGGCTCCCCTAGGCTAAGGCTAGGGCTCCCCTAGCCTTCAGGCTAGGGCACCCCTAGGCTTTAGGCTCGGGCTCCCCTAGGCTAAGGCTAGGGCTCCCCTAGCCTTCAGGCTAGGGCACCCCTAGGCTTTAGGCTCGGGCTCCCCTAGGCTAAGGCTAGGGCTCCCCTAGACTTCAGGCTAGGGCACCCCTAGGCTTTAGGCTCGGGCTCCCCTAGGCTAAGGCTAGGGCTCCCCTAGCCTTCAGGCTAGGGCACCCCTAGGCTTTAGGCTCGGGCTCCCCTAGGCTAAGGCTAGGGCTCCCCTAGCCTTCAGGCTAGGGCACCCCTAGGCTTTAGGCTCGGGCTCCCCTAGGCTAAGGCTAGGGCTCCCCTAGCCTTCAGGCTAGGGCACCCCTAGGCTTTAGGCTCGGGCTCCCCTAGGCTAAGGCTAGGGCTCCCCTAGCCTTCAGGCTAGGGCACCCCTAGGCTTTAGGCTCCCCTAGGCTAAGGCTAGGGCTCCCCTAGCCTTCAGGCTAGGGCACCCCTAGGCTTTAGGCTCCCCTAGGCTAAGGCTAGGGCTCCCCTAGCCTTCAGGCTAGGGCACCCCTAGGCTTTAGGCTCCCCTAGGCTAAGGCTAGGGCTCCCCTAGCCTTCAGGCTAGGGCACCCCTAGGCTTTAGGCTCGGGCTCCCCTAGGCTAAGGCTAGGGCTCCCCTAGCCTTCAGGCTAGGGCACCCCTAGGCTTTAGGCTCGGGCTCCCCTAGGCTAAGGCTAGGGCTCCCCTAGCCTTCAGGCTAGGGCACCCCTAGGCTTTAGGCACCCCTTGGCTAAGGCTAGGGCTCCCCTAGCCCTCAGGCTAGGGCACCCCTAGGCTTTAGGCTCGGGCTCCCCTAGGCTAAGGCTAGGGCTCCCCTAGCCTTCAGGCTAGGGCACCCCTAGGCTTTAGGCTCCCCTAGGCTAAGGCTAGGGCTCCCCTAGCCTTCAGGCTAGGGCACCCCTAGGCTTTAGGCTCGGGCTCCCCTAGGCTAAGGCTAGGGCTCCCCTAGCCTTCAGGCTAGGGCACCCCTAGGCTTTAGGCTCCCCTAGGCTAAGGCTAGGGCTCCCCTAGCCTTCAGGCTAGGGCACCCCTAGGCTTTAGGCTCGGGCTCCCCTAGGCTAAGGCTAGGGCTCCCCTAGCCTTCAGGCTAGGGCACCCCTAGGCTTTAGGCTCAGGCTCCCCTAGGCTAAGGCTAGGGCTCCCCTAGCCTTCAGGCTAGGGCACCCCTAGGCTTTAGGCTCGGGCTCCCCTAGGCTAAGGCTAGGGCTCCCCTAGCCTTCAGGCTCGGGCACCCCTAGGCTTTAGGCTCGGGCTCCCCTAGGCTAAGGCTAGGGCTCCCCTAGCCTTCAGGCTCGGGCACCCCTAGGCTTTAGGCTCGGGCTCACCTAGGCTAAGGCTAGGGCTCCCCTAGCCTTCAGGCTCGGTCACCCCTAGGCTATAGGCTCGGGCTCCCCTAGGCTTAGGCTAGGGCTCCCCTAGCCTTCAGGCTCGGTCACCCCTAGGCTTTAGGCTCGGGCTCCCCTAGGCTAAGGCTAGGGCTCCCCTAGCCTTCAGGCTCGGGCACCCCTAGGCTTTAGGCTCGGGCTCCCCTAGGCTAAGGCTAGGGCTCCCCTAGCCTTCAGGCTCGGGCACCCCTAGGCTTTAGGCTCGGGCTCCCCTAGGCTAAGGCTAGGGCTCCCCAAGCCTTCAGGCTCGGGCTCCCCTAGGCTAAGGCTAGGGCTCCCCTAGCCTTCAGGCTAGGGCACCCCTAGACTTCAGGCTCGGACTCCCCTAGGCTAAGGCTAGGGCTCCCCTAGCCTTCAGGCTAGGGCACCCCTAGGCTTCAGGCTCGGGCTCCCCTAGGCTAAGGCTAGGGCTCCCCTAGCCTTCAGGCTAGGGCACCCCTAGGCTTCAGGCTCGGGCTCCCCTAGGCTAAGGCTAGGGCTCCCCTAGCCTTCAGGCTAGGGCACCCCTAGGTTTCAGGCTCGGGCTCCCCTAGGCTAATGCTAGGGCTCCCCTAGCCTTCAGGCTAGGGCACCCCTAGGCTTCAGGCTCGGGCTCCCCTAGGCTAAGGCTAGGGCTCCCCTAGCCTTCAGGCTAGGGCACCCCTAGGCTTCAGGCTCGGGCTCCCCTAGGCTAAGGCTAGGGCTCCCCTAGCCTTCAGGCTAGGGCACCCCTAGGCTTCAGGCTCGGGCTCCCCTAGGCTAAGGCTAGGGCTCCCCTAGCCTTCAGGCTAGGGCACCCCTAGGCTTCAGGCTCGGGCTCCCCTAGGCTAAGGCTAGGGCTCCCCTAGCCTTCAGGCTAGGGCACCCCTAGGCTTCAGGCTCGGGCTCCCCTAGGCTAAGGCTAGGGCTCCCCTAGCCTTCAGGCTAGGGCACCCCTAGGCTTCAGGCTCGGGCTCCCCTAGGCTAAGGCTAGGGCTCCCCTAGCCTTCAGGCTAGGGCACCCCTAGGCTTCAGGCTCGGGCTCCCCTAGGCTAAGGCTAGGGCTCCCCTAGCCTTCAGGCTAGGGCACCCCTAGGCTTCAGGCTCGGGCTCCCCTAGGCTAAGGCTAGGGCTCCCCTAGCCTTCAGGCTAGGGCACCCCTAGGCTTCAGGCTCGGGCTCCCCTAGGCTAAGGCTAGGGCTCCCCTAGCCTTCAGGCTAGGGCACCCCTAGGCTTCAGGCTCGGGCTCCCCTAGGCTAAGGCTAGGGCTCCCCTAGCCTTCAGGCTAGGGCACCCCTAGGCTTCAGGCTCGGGCTCCCCTAGGCTAAGGCTAGGGCTCCCCTAGCCTTCAGGCTAGGGCACCCCTAGGCTTCAGGCTCGGGCTCCCCTAGGCTAAGGCTAGGGCTCCCCTAGCCTTCAGGCTAGGGCACCCCTAGGCTTTAGGCTCGGGCTCCCCTAGGCTAAGGCTAGGGCTCCCCTAGCCTTCAGGCTAGGGCACCCCTAGGCTTCAGGCTCGGGCTCCCTTAGGCTAAGGCTAGGGCTCCCCTAGCCTTCAGGCTAGGGCACCCCTAGGCTTCAGGCTCGGGCTCCCCTAGGCTAAGGCTAGGGCTCCCCTAGCCTTCAGGTTAGGGCACCCCTAGGCTTCAGGCTCGGGCTCCCCTAGGCTAAGGCTAGGGCTCCCCTAGCCTTCAGGCTAGGGCACCCCTAGGCTTCAGGCTCGGGCTCCCCTAGGCTAAGGCTAGGGCTCCCCTAGCCTTCAGGCTAGGGCACCCCTAGGCTTCAGGCTCGGGCTCCCCTAGGCTAAGGCTAGGGCTCCCCTAGCCTTCAGGCTAGGGCACCCCTAGGCTTCAGGCTCGGGCTCCCCTAGGCTAAGGCTAGGGCTCCCCTAGCCTTCAGGCTAGGGCACCCCTAGGCTTCAGGCTCGGGCTCCCCTAGGCTAAGGCTAGGGCTCCCCTAGCCTTCAGGCTAGGGCACCCCTAGGCTTCAGGCTCGGGCTCCCCTAGGCTAAGGCTAGGGCTCCCCTAGCCTTCAGGCTAGGGCACCCCTAGGCTTCAGGCTCGGGCTCCCCTAGGCTAAGGCTAGGGCTCCCCTAGCCTTCAGGCTAGGGCACCCCTAGGCTTCAGGCTCGGGCTCCCCTAGGCTAAGGCTAGGGCTCCCCTAGCCTTCAGGCTAGGGCACCCCTAGGCTTCAGGCTCGGGCTCCCCTAGGCTAAGGCTAGGGCTCCCCTAGCCTTCAGGCTAGGGACCCCTAGGCTTCAGGCTCGGGCTCCCCTAGGCTAAGGCTAGGGCTCCCCTAGCCTTCAGGCTAGGGCACCCCTAGGCTTCAGGCTCGGGCTCCCCTAGGCTAAGGCTAGGGCTACCCTAGCCTTCAGGCTAGGGCAACCCTAGGCTTCAGGCTCGGGCTCCCCTAGGCTAAGGCTAGGGCTCCCCTAGCCTTCAGGCTAGGGCACCCCTAGGCTTCAGGCTCGGGCTCCCCTAGGCTAAGGCTAGGGCTCCCCTAGCCTTCAGGCTAGGGCACCCCTAGGCTTCAGGCTCGGGCTCCCCTAGGCTAAGGCTAGGGCTCCCCTAGCCTTCAGGCTAGGGCACCCCTAGGCTTCAGGCTCGGGCTCCCCTAGGCTAAGGCTAGGGCTCCCCTAGCCTTCAGGCTAGGGCACCCCTAGGCTTCAGGCTCGGGCTCCCCTAGGCTAAGGCTAGGGCTCCCCTTGCCTTCAGGCTAGGGCACCCCTAGGCTTCAGGCTCGGGCTCCCCTAGGCTAAGGCTAGGGCTCCCCTAGCCTTCAGGATAGGGCACCCCTAGGCTTCAGGCTCGGGCTCCCCTAGCTAAGGCTAGGGCTCCCCTAGCCTTCAGGCTAGGGCACCCCTAGGCTTCAGGCTCGGGCTCCCCTAGGCTAAGGCTAGGGCTCCCCTAGCCTTCAGGCTAGGGCACCCCTAGGCTTCAGGCTCGGGCTCCCCTAGGCTAAGGCTAGGGCTCCCCTAGCCTTCAGGCTAGGGCACCCCTAGGCTTTAGGCTCGGGCTCCCCTAGGCTAAGGCTAGGGCTCCCCTAGCCTTCAGGCTAGGGCACCCCTAGGCTTTAGGCTCGGGCTCCCCTAGGCTAAGGCTAGGGCTCCCCTAGCCTTCAGGCTAGGGCACCCCTAGGCTTTAGGCTCGGGCTCCCCTAGGCTAAGGCTAGGGCTCCCCTAGCCTTCAGGCTCGGGCACCCCTAGGCTTTAGTCTCAGGCTCCCCTAGGCTAAGGCTAGGGCTCCCCTAGCCTTCAGGCTAGGGCACCCCAAGGCTTTAGGCTCGGGCTCCCCTAGGCTAAGGCTAGGGCTCCCCTAGCTTTCAGGCTAGGGCACCCCTAGGCTTTAGGCTCCCCTAGGCTAAGGCTAGGGCTCCCCTAGCCTTCAGGCTAGGGCACCCCTAGGCTTTAGGCTCCCCTAGGCTAAGGCTAGGGCTCCCCTAGCCTTCAGGCTAGGGCACCCCTAGGCTTTAGGCTCGGGCTCCCCTAGGCTAAGGCTAGGGCTCCCCTAGCCTTCAGGCTAGGGCACCACTAGGCTTTAGGCTCGGGCTCCCCTAGGCTAAGGCTAGGGCTCCCCTAGCCTTCAGGCTAGGGCACCCCTAGGCTTTAGGCTCGGGCTCCCCTAGGCTACGGCTAGGGCTCCCCTAGCCTTCAGGCTAGGGCACCCCTAGGCTTTAGGCTCGGGCTCCCCTAGGCTAAGGCTAGGGCTCCCCTAGCCTTCAGGCTAGGGCACCCCTAGGCTTTAGGCTCGGGCTCCCCTAGGCTAAGGCTAGGGCTCCCCTAGCCTTCAGGCTAGGGCACCCCTAGGCTTTAGGCTCGGGCTCCCCTAGGCTAAGGCTAGGGCTCCCCTAGCCTTCAGGCTAGGGCACCCCTAGGCTTTAGGCTCGGGCTCCCCTAGGCAAAGTCTAGGGCTCCCCTAGCCTTCAGGCTAGGGCACCCCTAGGCTTTAGGCTCCCCTAGGCTAAGTCTAGGGCTCCCCTAGCCTTCAGGCTAGGGCACCCCTAGGCTTTAGGCTCCCCTAGGCTAAGGCTAGGGCTCCCCTAGCCTTCAGCCTAGGGCACCCCTAGGCTTTAGGCTCGGGCTCCCCTAGGCTAAGGCTAGGGCTCCCCTAGCCTTCAGGCTAGGGCACCCCTAGGCTTTAGGCTCGGGCTCCCCTAGGCTAAGGCTAGGGCTCCCCTAGCCTTCAGGCTAGGGCACCCCTAGGCTTTAGGCTCGGGCTCCCCTAGGCTAAGGCTAGGGCTCCCCTAGCCTTCAGGCTAGGGCACCCCTAGGCTTCAGGCTCGGGCTCCCCTAGGCTAAGGCTAGGCCTCCCCTAGCCTTCAGGCTAGGGCACCCCTAGGCTTCAGGCTCGGGCTCCCCTAGGCTAAGGCTAGGGCTCCCCTAGCCTTCAGGCTAGGGCACCCCTAGGCTTCAGGCTCGGGCTCCCCTAGGCTAAGGCTAGGGCTCCCCTAGCCTTCAGGCTAGGGCACCCCTAGGCTTCAGGCTCGGGCTCCCCTAGGCTAAGGCTAGGGCTCCCCTAGCCTTCAGGCTAGGGCACCCCTAGGCTTCAGGCTCGGGCTCCCCTAGGCTAAGGCTAGGGCTCCCCTAGCCTTCAGGCTAGGGCACCCCTAGGCTTCAGGCTCGGGCTCCCCTAGGCTAAGGCTAGGGCTCCCCTAGCCTTCAGGCTAGGGCACCCCTAGGCTTCAGGCTCGGGCTCCCCTAGGCTAAGGCTAGGGCTCCCCTAGCCTTCAGGCTAGGGCACCCCTAGGCTTCAGGCTCGGGCTCCCCTAGGCTAAGGCTAGGGCTCCCCTAGCCTTCAGGCTAGGGCACCCCTAGGCTTCAGGCTCGGGCTCCCCTAGGCTAAGGCTAGGGCTCCCCTAGCCTTCAGGCTAGGGCACCCCTAGGCTTCAGGCTCGGGCTCCCCTAGGCTAAGGCTAGGGCTCCCCTAGCCTTCAGGCTAGGGCACCCCTAGGCTTCAGGCTCGGGCTCCCCTAGGCTAAGGCTAGGGCTCCCCTAGCCTTCAGGCTAGGGCACCCCTAGGCTTCAGGCTCGGGCTCCCCTAGGCTAAGGCTAGGGCTCCCCTAGCCTTCAGGCTAGGGCACCCCTAGGCTTCAGGCTCGGGCTCCCCTAGGCTAAGGCTAGGGCTCCCCTAGCCTTCAGGCTAAGGCACCCCTAGGCTTCAGGCTCGGGCTCCCCTAGGCTAAGGCTAGGGCTCCCCTAGCCTTCAGGCTAGGGCACCCCTAGGCTTCAGGCTCGGGCTCCCCTAGGCTAAGGCTAGGGCTCCCCTAGCCTTCAGGCTAGGGCACCCCTAGGCTTCAGGCTGGGGCTCCCCTAGGCTAAGGCTAGGGCTCCCCTAGCCTTCAGGCTAGGGCACCCCTAGGCTTCAGGCTCGGGCTCCCCTAGGCTAAGGCTAGGGCTCCCCTAGCCTTCAGGCTAGGGCACCCCTAGGCTTCAGTCTCGGGCTCCCCTAGGCTAAGGCTAGGGCTCCCCTAGCCTTCAGGCTAGGGCACCCCTAGGCTTTAGGCTCGGGCTCCCCTAGGCTAAGGCTAGGGCTCCCCTAGCCTTCAGGCTAGGGCACCCCTAGGCTTTAGGCTCGGGCTCCACTAGGCTAAGGCTAGGGCTCCCCTAGCCTTCAGGCTAGGGCACCCCTAGGCTTTAGGCTCGGGCTCCCCTAGGCTAAGGCTAGGGCTCCCCTAGCCTTCAGGCTAGGGCACCCCTAGGCTTTAGGCTCGGGCTCCCCTAGGCTAAGGCTAGGGCTCCCCTAGCCTTCAGGCTAGGGCACCCCTAGGCTTTAGGCTCGGGCTCCCCTGGCTAAGGCTAGGGCTCCCCTAGCCTTCAGGCTAGGGCACCCCTAGGCTTTAGGCTCGGGCTCCCCTAGGCTAAGGCTAGGGCTCCCCTAGCCTTCAGGCTAGGGCACCCTTAGGCTTTAGGCTCGGGCTCCCCTAGGCTAAGGCTAGGGCTCCCCTAGCCTTCAGGCTAGGGCACCCGTAGGCTTTAGGCTCGGGCTCCCCTAGGCTAAGGCTAGGGCTCCCCTAGCCTTCAAGCTAGGGCACCCCTAGGCTTTAGGCTCGGGCTCCCCTAGGCTAAGGCTAGGGCTCCCCTAGCCTTCAGGCTAGGGCACCCCTAGGCTTTAGGCTCGGGCTCCCCTAGGCTAAGGCTAGGGCTCCCCTAGCCTTCAGGCTAGGGCACCCCTAGGCTTTAGGCTCGGGCTCCCCTAGGCTAAGGCTAGGGCTCCCCTAGCCTTCAGGCTAGGGCAACCCTAGGCTTTAGGCTCGGGCTCCCCTAGGCTAAGGCTAGGGCTCCCCTAGCCTTCAGGCTAGGGCACCCCTAGGCTTTAGGCTCGGGCTCCCCTAGGCTAAGGCTAAGGCTCCCCTAGCCTTCAGGCTAGGGCACCCCTAGGCTTTAGGCTCCCCTAGGCTAAGGCTAGGGCTCCCCTAGCCTTCAGGCTAGGGCACCCCTAGGCTTTAGGCTCCCCTAGGCTAAGGCTAGGGCTCCCCTAGCCTTCAGGCTAGGGCACCCCTAGGCTTTAGGCTCCCCTAGGCTAAGGCTAGGGCTCCCCTAGCCTTCAGGCTAGGGCACCCCTAGGCTTTAGGCTCGGGCTCCCCTAGGCTAAGGCTAGGGCTCCCCTAGCCTTCAGGCTAGGGCACCCCTAGGCTTTAGGCTCGGGCTCCCCTAGGCTAAGGCTAGGGCTCCCCTAGCCTTCAGGCTAGGGCACCCCTAGGCTTTAGGCTCGGGCTCCCCTAGGCTAAGGCTAGGGCTCCCCTAGCCTTCAGGCTAGGGCACCCCTAGGCTTTAGGCTCGGGCTCCCCTAGGCTAAGGCTAGGGCTCCCCTAGCCTTCAGGCTAGGGCACCCCTAGGCTTTAGGCTCGGGCTCTCCTAGGCTAAGGCTAAGGCTCCCCTAGCCTTCAGGCTAGGGCACCCCTAGGCTTTAGGCTCGGGCTCCCCTAGGCTAAGGCTAGGGCTCCCCTAGCCTTCAGGCTAGGGCACCCCTAGGCTTTAGGCTCGGGCTCCCCTAGGCTAAGGCTAGGGCTCCCCTAGCCTTCAGGCTAGGGCACCCCTAGGCTTTAGGCTCCCCTAGGCTAAGGCTAGGGCTCCCCTAGCCTTCAGGCTAGGGCACCCCTAGGCTTTAGGCTCCCCTAGGCTAAGGCTAGGGCTCCCCTAGCCTTCAGGCTAGGGCACCCCTAGGCTTTAGGCTCGGGCTCCCCTAGGCTAAGGCTAGGGCTCCCCTAGCCTTCAGGCTAGGGCACCCCTAGGCTTTAAGCTCGGGCTCCCCTAGGCTAAGGCTAGGGCTCCCCTAGCCTTCAGGCTAGGGCACCCCTAGGCTTTAGGCTCGGCTCCCCTAGGCTAAGGCTAGGGCTCCCCTAGCCTTCAGGCTAGGGCACCCCTAGGCTTTAGGCTCGGGCTCCCCTAGGCTAAGGCTAGGGCTCCCCTAGACTTCAGGCTAGGGCACCCCTAGGCTTTAGGCTCGGGCTCCCCTAGGCTAAGGCTAGGGCTCCCCTAGCCTTCAGGCTAGGGCACCCCTAGGCTTTAGGCTCGGGCTCCCCTAGGCTAAGGCTAGGGCTCCCCTAGCCTTCAGGCTAGGGCACCCCTAGGCTTTAGGCTCGGGCTCCCCTAGGCTAAGGCTAGGGCTCCCCTAGCCTTCAGGCTAGGGCACCCCTAGGCTTTAGGCTCGGGCTCCCCTAGGCTAAGGCTAGGGCTCCCCTAGCCTTCAGGCTAGGGCACCCCTAGGCTTTAGGCTCCCCTAGGCTAAGGCTAGGGCTCCCCTAGCCTTCAGGCTAGGGCACCCCTAGGCTTTAGGCTCCCCTAGGCTAAGGCTAGGGCTCCCCTAGCCTTCAGGCTAGGGCACCCCTAGGCTTTAGGCTCCCCTAGGCTAAGGCTAGGGCTCCCCTAGCCTTCAGGCTAGGGCACCCCTAGGCTTTAGGCTCCCCTAGGCTAAGGCTAGGGCTCCCCTAGCCTTCAGGCTAGGGCACCCCTAGGCTTTAGGCTCGGGCTCCCCTAGGCTAAGGCTAGGGCTCCCCTAGCCTTCAGGCTAGGGCACCCCTAGGCTTTAGGCTCGGGCTCCCCTAGGCTAAGGCTAGGGCTCCCCTAGCCTTCAGGCTAGGGCACCCCTAGGCTTTAGGCACCCCTTGGGTAAGGCTAGGGCTCCCTAGCCTCAGGCTAGGGCACCCCTAGGCTTTAGGCTCGGGCTCCCCTAGGCTAAGGCTAGGGCTCCCCTAGCCTTCAGGCTGGGGCACCCCTAGGCTTTAGGCTCCCCTAGGCTAAGGCTAGGGCTCCCCTAGCCTTCAGGCTAGGGCACCCCTAGGCTTTAGGCTCGGGCTCCCCTAGGCTAAGGCTAGGGCTCCCCTAGCCTTCAGCCTAGGGCACCCCTAGGCTTTAGGCTCGGGCTCCCCTAGGCTAAGGCTAGGGCACCCCTAGCCTTCAGGCTAGGGCACCCCTAGGCTTTAGGCTCCCCTAGGCTAAGGCTAGGGCTCCCCTAGCCTTCAGGCTAGGGCACCCCTAGGCTTTAGGCTCGGGCTCCCCTAGGCTAAGGCTAGGGCTCCCCTAGCCTTCAGGCTGGGGCACCCCTAGGCTTTAGGCTCCCCTAGGCTAAGGCTAGGGCTCCCCTAGCCTTCAGGCTAGGGCACCCCTAGGCTTTAGGCTCGGGCTCCCCTAGGCTAAGGCTAGGGCTCCCCTAGCCTTCAGCCTAGGGCACCCCTAGGCTTTAGGCTCGGGCTCCCCTAGGCTAAGGCTAGGGCTCCCCTAGCCTTCAGGCTAGGGCACCCCTAGGCTTTAGGCTCGGGCTCCCCTAGGCTAAGGCTAGGGCTCCCCTAGCCTTCAGGCTAGGGCACCCTAGGCTTTAGTCTCCCCTAGGCTAAGGCTAGGGCTCCCCTAGCCTTCAGGCTAGGGCACCCCTAGGCTTTAGGCTCGGGCTCCCCTAGGCTAAGGCTAGGGCTCCCCTAGCCTTCAGGCTAGGGCACCCCTAGGCTTTAGGCTCGGGCTCCCCTAGGCTAAGGCTAGGGCTCCCCTAGCCTTCAGGCTAGGGCACCCCTAGGCTTTAGGCTCCCCTAGGCTAAGGCTAGGGCTCCCCTAGCCTTCAGGCTAGGGCACCCCTAGGCTTTAGGCTCGGGCTCCCTAGGCTAAGGCTAGGGCTCCCCTAGCCTTCAGGCTAGGGCACCCCTAGGCTTTAGGCTCCCCTAGGCTAAGGCTAGGGCTCCCCTAGCCTTCAGGCTAGGGCACCCCTAGGCTTTAGGCTCCCCTAGGCTAAGGCTAGGGCTCCCCTAGCCTTCAGGCTAGGGCACCCTAGGCTTTAGGCTCGGGCTCCCCTAGGCTAAGGCTAGGGCTCCCTAGCCTTCAGGCTAGGGCACCCTAGGCTTTAAGCTCGGGCTCCCCTAGGCTAAGGCTAGGGCTCCCTAGCCTTCAGGCTAGGGCACCCCTAGGCTTTAGGCTCGGCTCCCCTAGGCTAAGGCTAGGCTCCCCTAGCCTTCAGGCTAGGGCACCCCTAGGCTTTAGGCTCGGGCTCCCTAGGCTAAGGCTAGGGCTCCCCTAGACTTCAGGCTAGGGCACCCCTAGGCTTTAGGCTCGGGCTCCCCTAGGCTAAGGCTAGGGCTCCCCTAGCTTCAGGCTAGGGCACCCCTAGGCTTTAGGCTCGGGCTCCCCTAGGCTAAGGCTAGGGCTCCCCTAGCCTTCAGGCTAGGGCACCCCTAGGCTTTAGGCTCGGGCTCCCCTAGGCTAAGGCTAGGGCTCCCCTAGCCTTCAGGCTAGGGCACCCCTAGGCTTTAGGCTCGGGCTCCCCTAGGCTAAGGCTAGGGCTCCCCTAGCCTTCAGGCTAGGGCACCCCTAGGCTTTAGGCTCCCCTAGGCTAAGGCTAGGGCTCCCCTAGCCTTCAGGCTAGGGCACCCCTAGGCTTTAGGCTCCCCTAGGCTAAGGCTAGGGCTCCCCTAGCCTTCAGGCTAGGGCACCCCTAGGCTTTAGGCTCCCCTAGGCTAAGGCTAGGGCTCCCCTAGCCTTCAGGCTAGGGCACCCCTAGGCTTTAGGCTCCCCTAGGCTAAGGCTAGGGCTCCCTAGCCTTCAGGCTAGGGCACCCCTAGGCTTTAGGCTCGGCTCCCCTAGGCTAAGGCTAGGGCTCCCCTAGCCTTCAGGCTAGGGCACCCCTAGGCTTTAGGCTCGGGCTCCCTAGGCTAAGGCTAGGGCTCCCCTAGCCTTCAGGCTAGGGCACCCCTAGGCTTTAGGCACCCCTTGGGTAAGGCTAGGGCTCCCCTAGCCCTCAGGCTAGGGCACCCCTAGGCTTTAGGCTCGGGCTCCCCTAGGCTAAGGCTAGGGCTCCCCTAGCCTTCAGGCTGGGGCACCCCTAGGCTTTAGGCTCCCCTAGGCTAAGGCTAGGGCTCCCCTAGCCTTCAGGCTAGGGCACCCCTAGGCTTTAGGCTCGGGCTCCCCTAGGCTAAGGCTAGGGCTCCCCTAGCCTTCAGCCTAGGGCACCCCTAGGCTTTAGGCTCGGGCTCCCCTAGGCTAAGGCTAGGGCTCCCCTAGCCTTCAGGCTAGGGCACCCCTAGGCTTTAGGCTCCCCTAGGCTAAGGCTAGGGCTCCCCTAGCCTTCAGGCTAGGGCACCCCTAGGCTTTAGGCTCGGGCTCCCCTAGGCTAAGGCTAGGGCTCCCCTAGCCTTCAGGCTGGGGCACCCCTAGGCTTAGGCTCCCTAGGCTAAGGCTAGGGCTCCCCTAGCCTTCAGGCTAGGGCACCCCTAGCTTTAGGCTCGGGCTCCCCTAGGCTAAGGCTAGGGCTCCCCTAGCCTTCAGCCTAGGGCACCCCTAGGCTTTAGGCTCGGGCTCCCCTAGGCTAAGGCTAGGGCTCCCCTAGCCTTCAGGCTAGGGCACCCCTAGGCTTTAGGCTCGGGCTCCCTAGGCTAAGGCTAGGGCTCCCCTAGCCTTCAGGCTAGGGCACCCCTAGGCTTTAGGCTCCCCTAGGCTAAGGCTAGGGCTCCCCTAGCCTTCAGGCTAGGGCACCCCTAGGCTTTAGGCTCGGGCTCCCCTAGGCTAAGGCTAGGCTCCCCTAGCCTTCAGGCTAGGGCACCCCTAGGCTTTAGGCTCGGGCTCCCCTAGGCTAAGGCTAGGGCTCCCCTAGCCTTCAGGCTAGGGCACCCCTAGGCTTTAGGCTCCCCTAGGCTAAGGCTAGGGCTCCCCTAGCCTTCAGGCTAGGGCACCCCTAGGCTTTAGGCTCGGGCTCCCCTAGGCTAAGGCTAGGGCTCCCCTAGCCTTCAGGCTGGGGCACCCCTAGGCTTTAGGCTCCCCTAGGCTAAGGCTAGGGCTCCCCTAGCCTTCAGGCTAGGGCACCCCTAGGCTTTAGGCTCGGGCTCCCCTAGGCTAAGGCTAGGGCTCCCCTAGCCTTCAGCCTAGGGCACCCACTAGGCTTTAGGCTCGGGCTCCCCTAGGCTAAGGCTAGGGCTCCCCTAGCCTTCAGGCTAGGGCACCCTAGGCTTTAGGCTCGGGCTCCCCTAGGCTAAGGCTAGGGCTCCCCTAGCCTTCAGGCTAGGGCACCCCTAGACTTTAGGCTCCCCTAGGCTAAGGCTAGGGCTCCCCTAGCCTTCAGGCTAGGGCACCCCTAGGCTTTAGGCTCGGGCTCCCCTAGGCTAAGGCTAGGGCTCCCCTAGCCTTCAGGCTAGGGCACCCCTAGGCTTTAGGCTCGGGCTCCCCTAGGCTAAGGCTAGGGCTCCCCTAGCCTTCAGGCTAGGGCACCCCTAGGCTTTAGGCTCCCCTAGGCTAAGGCTAGGGCTCCCCTAGCCTTCAGGCTAGGGCACCCCTAGGCTTTAGGCTCGGGCTCCCCTTGGCTAAGGCTAGGGCTCCCCTAGCCTTCAGGCTGGGGCACCCCTAGGCTTTAGGCTCCCTAGGCTAAGGCTAGGGCTCCCCTAGCCTTCAGGCTAGGGCACCCCTAGGCTTTTAGGCTCGGGCTCCCCTAGGCTAAGGCTAGGCTCCCCTAGCCTTCAGGCTAGGGCACCCCTAGGCTTTAGGCTCCCCTAGGCTAAGGCTAGGGCTCCCCTAGCCTTCAGGCTAGGGCACCCCTAGGCTTTAGGCTCGGGCTCCCCTAGGCTAAGGCTAGGGCTCCCCTAGCCTTCAGGCTAGGGCACCCCTAGGCTTTAGGCTCGGGCTCCCCTAGGCTAAGGCTAGGGCTCCCCTAGCCTTCAGGCTAGGGCACCCCTAGGCTTTAGGCTCCCCTAGGCTAAGGCTAGGGCTCCCCTAGCCTTCAGGCTAGGGCACCCCTAGGCTTTAGGCTCGGGCTCCCCTAGGCTAAGGCTAGGGCTCCCCTAGCCTTCAGGCTGGGGCACCCCTAGGCTTTAGGCTCCCCTAGGCTAAGGCTAGGGCTCCCCTAGCCTTCAGGCTAGGGCACCCCTAGGCTTTAGGCTCGGGCTCCCCTAGGCTAAGGCTAGGGCTCCCCTAGCCTTCAGCCTAGGGCACCCCTAGGCTTTAGGCTCGGGCTCCCCTAGGCTAAGGCTAGGGCTCCCCTAGCCTTCAGGCTAGGGCACCCCTAGGCTTTAGGCTCCCCTAGGCTAAGGCTAGGGCTCCCCTAGCCTTCAGGCTAGGGCACCCCTAGGCTTTAGGCTCGGTCTCCCCTAGCTAAGGCTAGGGCTCCCCTAGCCTTCAGGCTGGGGCACCCCTAGGCTTTAGGCTCCCCTAGGCTAAGGCTAGGGCTCCCCTAGCCTTCAGGCTAGGGCACCCCTAGGCTTTAGGCTCGGGCTCCCCTAGGCTAAGGCTAGGGCTCCCCTAGCCTTCAGGCTAGGGCACCCCTAGGCTTTAGGCTCCCCTAGGCTAAGGCTAGGGCTCCCCTAGCCTTCAGGCTAGGGCACCCCTAGGCTTTAGGCTCGGGCTCCCCTAGGCTAAGGCTAGGGCTCCCCTAGCCTTCAGGCTAGGGCACCCCTAGGCTTTAGGCTCCCCTAGGCTAAGGCTAGGGCTCCCCTAAACTTCAGGCTAGGGTACCCCTAGGCTTTAGGCTCGGGCTCCCCTAGGCTAAGGCTAGGGCTCCCCTAGCCTTCAGGCTAGGGCACCCCTAGGCTTTAGGCTCCCCTAGGCTAAGGCTAGGGCTCCCCTAGCCTTCAGGCTAGGGCACCCCTAGGCTTTAGGCTCGGGCTCCCCTAGGCTAAGGTTAGGGCTCCCCTAGCCTTCAGGCTAGGGCACCCCTAGGCTTTAGGCTCCCCTAGGCTAAGGCTAGGGCTCCCCTAGCCTTCAGGCTAGGGCACCCCTAGGCTTTAGGCTCGGGCTCCCCTAGGCTAAGGCTAGGGCTCCCCTAGCCTTCAGGCTAGGGCACCCCTAGGCTTTAGGCTCCCCTAGGCTAAGGCTAGGGCTCCCCTAGCCTTCAGGCTAGGGCACCCCTAGGCTTTAGGCTCGGGCTCCCCTAGGCTAAGGCTAGGGCTCCCCTAGCCTTCAGGCTAGGGCACCCCTAGGCTTTAGGCTCCCCTAGGCTAAGGCTAGGGCTCCCCTAGCCTTCAGGCTAGGGCACCCCTAGGCTTTAGGCTCGGGCTCCCCTAGGCTAAGGCTAGGGCTCCCCTAGCCTTCAGGCTAGGGCACCCCTAGGCTTTAGGCTCCCCTAGGCTAAGGCTAGGGCTCCCCTAGCCTTCAGGCTAGGGCACCCCTAGGCTTTAGGCTCGGGCTCCCCTAGGCTAAGGCTAGGGCTCCCCTAGCCTTCAGGCTAGGGCACCCCTAGGCTTTAGGCTCCCCTAGGCTAAGGCTAGGGCTCCCCTAGCCTTCAGGCTAGGGCACCCCTAGGCTTTAGGCTCGGGCTCCCCTAGGCTAAGCTAGGGCTCCCCTAGCCTTCAGGCTAGGGCACCCCTAGGCTTTAGGCTCCCCTAGGCTAAGGCTAGGGCTCCCCTAGCCTTCAGGCTAGGGCACCCCTAGGCTTTAGGCTCGGGCTCCCCTAGGCTAAGGCTAGGGCTCCCCTAGCCTTCAGGCTAGGGCACCCCTAGGCTTTAGGCTCGGGCTCCCCTAGGCTTAGGCTAGGGCTCCCCTAGCCTTCAGGCTAGGGCACCCCTAGGCTTTAGGTTCCCCTAGGGTAAGGCTAGGGCTCCCCTAGCCTTCAGGCTAGGGCACCCCTAGGCTTTAGGCTCGGGCTCCCCTAGGCTAAGGCTAGCGCTCCCCTAGCCTTCAGGCTAGGGCACCCCTAGGCTTTAGGCTCCCCTAGGCTAAGGCTAGGGCTCCCCTAGCCTTCAGGCTAGGGCACCCCTAGGCTTTAGGCTCGGGCTCCCCTAGGCTAAGGCTAGGGCTCCCCTAGCCTTCAGGCTAGGGCACCCCTAGGCTTTAGGCTCCCCTAGGCTAAGGCTAGGGCTCCCCTAGCCTTCAGGCTAGGGCACCCCTAGGCTTTAGGCTCGGGCTCCCCTAGGCTAAGGCTAGGGCTCCCCTAGCCTTCAGGCTAGGGCACCCCTAGGCTTTAGGCTCGGGCTCCCCTAGGCTAAGGCTATGGCTCCCCTAGCCTTCAGGCTAGGGCACCCCTAGGCTTTAGGCTCTCCTAGGCTAAGGCTAGGGCTCCCCTAGCCTTCCGGCTAGGGCACCCCTAGGCTTTAGGCTCGCGCTCCCCTAGGCTAAGGCTAGGGCTCCCCTAGCCTTCAGGCTAGGGCACCCCTAGGCTTAAGGCTCCCCTAGGCTAAGGCTAGGGCTCCCCTAGCCTTCAGGCTAGGGCACCCCTAGGCTTTAGGCTCGCGCTCCCCTAGGCTAAGGCTAGGGCTCCCCTAGCCTTCAGGCTAGGGCACCCCTAGGCTTTAGGCTCCCCTAGGCTAAGGCTAGGGCTCCCCTAGCCTTCAGGCTAGGGCACCCCTAGGCTTTAGGCTCGGGCTCCCCTAGGCTAAGGCTAGGGCTCCCCTAGCCTTCAGGCTAGGGCACCCCTAGGCTTTAGGCTCGGGCTCCCCTAGGCTAAGGCTAGGGCTCCCCTAGCCTTCAGGCTAGGGCACCCCTAGGCTTCAGGCTCGGGCTCCCCTAGGCTAAGGCTAGGGCTCCCCTAGACTTCAGGCTAGGGCACCCCTAGGTTTCAGGCTCGGGCTCCCCTAGGCTAAGGCTAGGGCTCCCCTAGCCTTCAGGCTAGGGCACCCCTAGGCTTCAGGCTCGGGCTCCCCTAGGCTAAGGCTAGGGCTCCCCTAGCCTTCAGGCTAGGGCACCCCTAGGCTTCAGGCTCGGGCTCCCCTAGGCTAAGGCTAGGGCTCCCCTAGCCTTCAGGCTAGGGCACCCCTAGGCTTCAGGCTCGGGCTCCCCTAGGCTAAGGCTAGGGCTCCCCTAGCCTTCAGGCTAGGGCACCCCTAGGCTTCAGGCTCGGGCTCCCCTAGGCTAAGGCTAGGGCTCCCCTAGCCTTCAGGCTAGGGCACCCCTAGGCTTCAGGCTCGGGCTCCCCTAGGCTAAGGCTAGGGCTCCCCTAGCCTTCAGGCTAGGGCACCCCTAGCCTTCAGGCTAGGGCACCCCTAGGCTTTAGGCTCCCCTAGGCTAAGGCTAGGGCTCCCCTAGCCTTCCGGCTAGGGCACCCCTAGGCTTTAGGCTCGCGCTCCCCTAGGCTAAGGCTAGGGCTCCCCTAGCCTTCAGGCTAGGGCACCCCTAGGCTTAAGGCTCCCCTAGGCTAAGGCTAGGGCTCCCCTAGCCTTCAGGCTAGGGCACCCCTAGGCTTTAGGCTCGCGCTCCCCTAGGCTAAGGCTAGGGCTCCCCTAGCCTTCAGGCTAGGGCACCCCTAGGCTTTAGGCTCCCCTAGGCTAAGGCTAGGGCTCCCCTAGCCTTCAGGCTAGGGCACCCCTAGGCTTTAGGCTCGGGCTCCCCTAGGCTAAGGCTAGGGCTCCCCTAGCCTTCAGGCTAGGGCACCCCTAGGCTTTAGGCTCGGGCTCCCCTAGGCTAAGGCTAGGGCTCCCCTAGCCTTCAGGCTAGGGCACCCCTAGGCTTCAGGCTCGGGCTCCCCTAGGCTAAGGCTAGGGCTCCCCTAGACTTCAGGCTAGGGCACCCCTAGGTTTCAGGCTCGGGCTCCCCTAGGCTAATGCTAGGGCTCCCCTAGCCTTCAGGCTAGGGCACCCCTAGGCTTCAGGCTCGGGCTCCCCTAGGCTAAGGCTAGGGCTCCCCTAGCCTTCAGGCTAGGGCACCCCTAGGCTTCAGGCTCGGGCTCCCCTAGGCTAAGGCTAGGGCTCCCCTAGCCTTCAGGCTAGGGCACCCCTAGGCTTCAGGCTCGGGCTCCCCTAGGCTAAGGCTAGGGCTCCCCTAGCCTTCAGGCTAGGGCACCCCTAGGCTTCAGGCTCGGGCTCCCCTTGGCTAAGGCTAGGGCTCCCCTAGCCTTCAGGCTAGGGCACCCCTAGGCTTCAGGCTCGGGCTCCCCTAGGCTAAGGCTAGGGCTCCCCTAGCCTTCAGGCTAGGGCACCCCTAGGCTTCAGGCTCGGGCTCCCCTAGGCTAAGGCTAGGGCTCTCCTAGCCTTTAGGCTAGGGCACCCCTAGGCTTCAGGCTCGGGCTCCCCTAGGCTAAGGCTAGGGCTCCCCTAGCCTTCAGGCTAGGGCACCCCTAGGCTTCAGGCTCGGGCTCCCCTAGGCTAAGGCTAGGGCTCCCCTAGCCTTCAGGCTAGGGCACCCCTAGGCTTCAGGCTCGGGCTCCCCTAGGCTAAGGCTAGGGCTCCCCTAGCCTTCAGGCTAGGGCACCCCTAGGCTTCAGGCTCGGGCTCCCCTAGGCTAAGGCTAGGGCTCCCCTAGCCTTCAGGCTAGGGCACCCCTAGGCTTCAGGCTCGGGCTCCCCTAGGCTAAGGCTAGGGCTCCCCTAGCCTTCAGGCTAGGGCACCCCTAGGCTTCAGGCTCGGGCTCCCCTAGGCTAAGGCTAGGGCTCCCCTAGCCTTCAGGCTAGGGCACCCCTAGGCTTCAGGCTCGGGCTCCCCTAGGCTAAGGCTAGGGCTCCCCTAGCCTTCAGGCTAGGGCACCCCTAGGCTTCAGGCTCGGGCTCCCCTAGGCTAAGGCTAGGGCTCCCCTAGCCTTCAGGCTAGGGCACCCCTAGGCTTCAGGCTCGGGCTCCCCTAGGCTAAGGCTAGGGCTCCCCTAGCCTTCAGGTTAGGGCACCCCTAGGCTTCAGGCTCGGGCTCCCCTAGGCTAAGGCTAGGGCTCCCCTAGCCTTCAGGGTAGGGCACCCCTAGGCTTCAGGCTCGGGCTCCCCTAGGCTGAGGCTAGGGCTCCCCTAGCCTTCAGGCTAGGGCACCCCTAGGCTTCAGGCTCGGGCTCCCCTAGGCTAAGGCTAGGGCTCCCCTAGCCTTCAGGCTAGGGCACCCCTAGGCTTCAGGCTCGGGCTCCCCTAGGCTAAGGCTAGGGCTCCCCTAGCCTTCAGGCTAGGGCACCCCTAGGCTTCAGGCTCGGGCTCCCCTAGGCTAAGGCTAGGGCTCCCCTAGCCTTCAGGCTAGGGCACCCCTAGGCTTCAGGCTCGGGCTCCCCTAGGCTAAGGCTAGGGCTCCCCTAGCCTTCAGGCTAGGGCACCCCTAGGCTTCAGGCTCGGGCTCCCCTAGGCTAAGGCTAGGGCTCCCCTAGCCTTCAGGCTAGGGCACCCCTAGGCTTCAGGCTCGGGCTCCCCTAGGCTAAGGCTAGGGCTCCCCTAGCCTTCAGGCTAGGGCACCCCTAGGCTTCAGGCTCGGGCTCCCCTAGGCTAAGGCTAGGGCTCCCCTAGCCTTCAGGCTAGGGCACCCCTAGGCTTCAGGCTCGGGCTCCCCTAGGCTAAGGCTAGGGCTCCCCTAGCCTTCAGGCTAGGGCACCCCTAGGCTTCAGGCTCGGGCTCCCCTAGGCTAAGGCTAGGGCTCCCCTAGCCTTCAGGCTAGGGCACCCCTAGGCTTCAGGCTCGGGCTCCCCTAGGCTAAGGCTAGGGCTCCCCTAGCCTTCAGGCTAGGGCACCCCTAGGCTTCAGGCTCGGGCTCCCCTAGGCTAAGGCTAGGGCTCCCCAAGCCTTCAGGCTAGGGCACCCCTAGGCTTCAGGCTCGGGCTCCCCTAGGCTAAGGCTAGGGCTCCCCTAGCCTTCAGGCTAGGGCACCCCTAGGCTTCAGGCTCGGGCTCCCCTAGGCTAAGGCTAGGGCTCCCCTAGCCTTCAGGCTAGGGCACCCCTAGGCTTCAGGCTCGGGCTCCCCTAGGCTAAGGCTAGGGCTCCCCTAGCCTTCAGGCTAGGGCACCCCTAGGCTTTAGGCTCGGGCTCCCCTAGGCTAAGGCTAGGGCTCCCCTAGCCTTCAGGCTAGGGCACCCCTAGGCTTTAGGCTCGGGCTCCCCTAGGCTAAGGCTAGGGCTCCCCTAGCCTTCAGGCTAGGGCACCCCTAGGCTTTAGGCTCGGGCTCCCCTAGGCTAAGGCTAGGGCTCCCCTAGCCTTCAGGCTCGGGCACCCCTAGGCTTTAGTCTCGGGCTCCCCTAGGCTAAGGCTAGGGCTCCCCTAGCCTTCAGGCTAGGGCACCCCAAGGCTTTAGGCTCGGGCTCCCCTAGGCTAAGGCTAGGGCTCCCCTAGCTTTCAGGCTAGGGCACACCTAGGCTTTAGGCTCCCCTAGGCTAAGGCTAGGGCTCCCCTAGCCTTCAGGCTAGGGCACCCCTAGGCTTTAGGCTCCCCTAGGCTAAGGCTAGGGCTCCCCTAGCCTTCAGGCTAGGGCACCCCTAGGCTTTAGGCTCGGGCTCCCCTAGGCTAAGGCTAGGGCTCCCCTAGCCTTCAGGCTAGGGCACCCCTAGGCTTTAGGCTCGGGCTCCCCTAGGCTAAGGCTAGGGCTCCCCTAGCCTTCAGGCTAGGGCACCCCTAGGCTTTAGGCTCGGGCTCCCCTAGGCTAAGGCTAGGGCTCCCCTAGCCTTCAGGCTAGGGCACCCCTAGGCTTTAGGCTCGGGCTCCCCTAGGCTAAGGCTAGGGCTCCCCTAGCCTTCAGGCTAGGGCACCCCTAGGCTTTAGGCTCGGGCTCCCCTAGGCTAAGGCTAGGGCTCCCCTAGCCTTCAGGCTAGGGCACCCCTAGGCTTTAGGCTCGGGCTCCCCTAGGCTAAGGCTAGGGCTCCCCTAGCCTTCAGGCTAGGGCACCCCTAGGCTTTAGGCTCCCCTAGGCTAAGTCTAGGGCTCCCCTAGCCTTCAGGCTAGGGCACCCCTAGGCTTTAGGCTCCCCTAGGCTAAGGCTAGGGCTCCCCTAGCCTTCAGCCTAGGGCACCCCTAGGCTTTAGGCTCGGGCTCCCCTAGGCTAAGGCTAGGGCTCCCCTAGCCTTCAGGCTAGGGCACCCCTAGGCTTTAGGCTCGGGCTCCCCTAGGCTAAGGCTAGGGCTCCCCTAGCCTTCAGGCTAGGGCACCCCTAGGCTTTAGGCTCGGGCTCCCCTAGGCTAAGGCTAGGGCTCCCCTAGCATTCAGGCTAGGGCACCCCTAGGCTTTAGGCTCGGGCTCCCCTAGGCTAAGGCTAGGGCTCCCCTAGCCTTCAGGCTAGGGCACCCCTAGGCTTTAGGCTCGGGCTCCCCTAGGCTAAGGCTAGGGCTCCCCTAGCCTTCAGGCTAGGGCACCCCTAGGCTTTAGGCTCCCCTAGGCTAAGGCTAGGGCTCCCCTAGCCTTCAGGCTAGGGCACCCCTAGGCTTTAGGCTCCCCTAGGCTAAGGCTAGGGCTCCCCTAGCCTTCAGGCTAGGGCACCCCTAGGCTTTAGGCTCCCCTAGGCTAAGGCTAGGGCTCCCCTAGCCTTCAGGCTAGGGCACCCCTAGGCTTTTGGCTCCCCTAGGCTAAGGCTAGGGCTCCCCTAGCCTTCAGGCTAGGGCACCCCTAGGCTTCAGCCTCGGGCTCCCCTAGGCTGAGGCTAGGGCTCCCCTAGCCTTCAGGCTAGGGTACCCCTAGGCTTCTGGCTCGGGCTCCCCTAGGCTAAGGCTAGGGCTCCCCTAGCCTTCAGGCTAGGGCACCCCTAGGCTTCAGGCTCGGGCTCCCCTAGGCTAAGGCTAGGGCTCCCCTAGCCTTCAGGCTAGGGCACCCCTAGGCTTCAGGCTCGGGCTCCCCTAGGCTAAGGCTAGGGCTCCCCTAGCCTTCAGGCTAGGGCACCCCTAGGCTTCAGGCTCGGGCTCCCCTAGGCTAAGGCTAGGGCTCCCCTAGCCTTCAGGCTAGGGCACCCCTAGGCTTCAGGCTCGGGCTCCCCTAGGCTAAGGCTAGGGCTCTCCTAGCCTTCAGGCTAGGGCACCCCTAGGCTTCAGGCTCGGGCTCCCCTAGGCTAAGGCTAGGGCTCCCCTAGCCTTCAGGCTAGGGCACCCCTAGGCTTCAGGCTCGGGCTCCCCTAGGCTAAGGCTAGGGCTCCCCTAGCCTTCAGGCTAGGGCACCCCTAGGCTTAAGGCTCGGGCTCCCCTAGGCTAAGGCTAGGGCTCCCCTAGCCTTCAGGCTAGGGCACCCCTAGGCTTTAGGCTCGGGCTCCCCTAGGCTAAGGCTAGGGCTCCCCTAGCCTTCAGGCTAGGGCACCCCTAGGCTTCAGGCTCGGGCTCCCCTAGGCTAAGGCTAGGGCTCCCCTAGCCTTCAGGCTAGGGC